>NW_011887746.1:0-32807 GCF_000806365.1 Fopius arisanus | reverse complement strand
GGTGGGGGGTGAGTAAGGGCTGGGGGGAGAGGGCACAACCCTGTGTTTAGAACAACGTCCAGAAGGGCTGTAACTCGACGTCGGGGTTATCCCCATGAATCATCGGTTTGAGCAATCAATACGACGCGCCTCTTGTCGACTCATTCGCAATGTCCTGACTATGGAAGAAACGAACTATTGTGTGCAAAATTCAAATAGCCAAGCTACTCCGATATTTCAATGGTGAAGAATTTTTTACGATTTTTTTAATACCCGCAGTGAATTTTTATCGTCAAATTTCACAATATTTTTACGCCACATTCCGCGATGAAATTTATTTCGGAAATAACCGTCCAGCGTTAACGTAATGTGCATCGTTTAAATTTTTTGAAATTTCAGTCACGAAGTTAGATTAATTTTTAATTGTAGGAGTTGGAATTCATTTTATATTGGAAATCAGCAATAAATTCCTCGTTTATTTAAGAAATTCGAGGAAATTGTTGTTAATTGATTTTACAATGAAACCGGGGCTTGATTTCTTCAATATTTTTACGCTTTCTCATTGCCACATGCACCAGAAAATCCAGAATTATATTATTACCAGATTATATTTAAAAAAATTAACCGATTCATCAATGAAAGATTCTACAGAACTCCATGTCTCCATGTCAACTCCTTTGTCGTTCTAAAAAATTTCAAATTTTTCCACTGGAAATTTCCACTTGGAAGATCGTGTAAAAAACAGCACTAACAATTGCAGAAGAATAATTTTTTTCCCAAGTACTGAATGATTCATCTCATGGAGTAATTAATTCCACAATTTATCGGGGTAAGGTGCAAAAATATGGATAGCATCTCAGGAATAATAGTGGATGTGTAATGAGCAGGCGTAATGGAATGTAATAGGGAAGAAACAGAATCATGAAATTGTTCATTGTTGTTGGTAGCCTTGGGATAATGTTGACCACGGTAGAAATAAAAATAAGACTCAATTACCATGACAGCGGTGTGCAAACCTTGTACGTGTGACTCTTGCAAATAGAGAATTGAACGAATCGTTCAGTTGAGGTTGAATTTCGCCCGATATAACGTCGGCCCAACACTGGCCGATCCAATATTCGGACAGGAAACAGGAAATAGCCATTAACCCTTCGACCCGGTGCATGAGGAAGATTTTTGCGGCCACCTGGGACAGCCCAAAGTGTCAATAAAATCATCATGACGATTAAACATGTTCAGTCCCCTATTAGTTAAAATTCTCAATGTTTTTAAATTTTCTAACAAATTGTTTATTGCCTCTCATCATTATTTAACGACTCCCAAATTAATAGAATTTCCCAAAATTTATAAAACTCATTAAAAAACCCTGAAAAATTATTGCACAATAATTTTCCACATGATATTTTACAAGTCATGAAATAATGATAAAATGCACAATCCTATATTTTTTTTGGTCGATGTTATTAACAATCTGTCAGAAAACTCACAAAACTGGCAATTTCACTCCCTCAATGCTGAATCTACCCAAAAAGTAATGAACTGGATTTTTTTATTGGATAAAATTGAAGTACTCGACGAAATTTCAATGGCCAGTGGTTGAGTCTTATCTTTCAGAATCATAAAAATAAAAGCATCAAGTGTTTGATGGAGAGATGAAAGAAGCCACAGTGAATGGATAAAAATATAGTGAGAATAAAACTCTTCATGGAAATTAACGAGTTATGACCGATTCTCATTTTTCAAGATTGTTATAATTGTCTGAGAAGCGATGGATAAAATCGACCAGAAAAAATATTCCATTTTGGAACTTTATGATTGTTTCATTACGCCCATATTGTTATGATCGTGAAATAACTCCACTGTGTTTTTCTGAATTTTTCAAAGATTCATAAAACTTTTGGAAAGCTCAGGAAAATTATCGCACGACCTTTTGGTAGTCATTAAATAATTGTAATTTGGTTGGTTGGTAGAGGGGGAAGAACGTCTTTAATTTTCTTGACAAATTTACTATAGAATTGACGTGAAAAAAATAAAATCTTTGCGCTTTATCATTATTTAAAGACTCATGAAGTTTCAAGGTGATGCAAAAATTTTTCTCCATTTTTTCTCAACGTTTAAAAAGAACCCCAAAACTATAGAGAAAATGCATAAAAATTAGATGAGAGAGAGAATAATAACAAAATTCAAAACCGTTATATTTTTGGATAGTAATTCCATCGATAATTTGCCAAAGAAAAAATTGGCTACATGTGGGTGGAACTTAGAATATTAAAAAATCTTATTTCTAAGGGATTCTGATTTTTCAATTTCCCAGACAGTCTGACATCTTCTGGTCTCTTATTCTACTGACAATGGTAAATACCCGTTATCCGTAACGTTACAGAGGCACTGGAGCAAACGTACACAAGTTAAAATCCATCCAAGACCTCCTCTGTACGTGTTGCACTTGCCAATAAACGTGTCACGACACTTTATCCGGAGGTACTTGTCGATCGAGTGAGTTGTTGATCGAAAAAGAAGTGAAATGGCATTGACATTGAAAGGCTTATGAATGAATTCTATAGTAAAGCTGTAAAAGACCAGATCCGAGATACCCGATACCGATCAATTAATCCTCTCAATATTTCCCAAAAATCAAGAGACCAGTCAATTATCAATTCAATTGTCAATTGAATTCAAGTAATTTATGCGGGTAATTAGCTGCTCATTTCAAGGGCGGGGTCGGTCATTTTCTACGATACAATAAGTCTGACTGCTGGACAATGCCGTCATTAAGAACTAATTGCTTTATTCTCGATTTCAAATGTGTTTATAGGAGGAGAGATTTATGACTTCTTTAACCGTTAACCCCTTTGACTCTTTCGAAACGAGTAACGGGTAATTGAAAATGGATGGAATTACTTTTACATTAGGAGTTTTTGTATTCTTTCTTTTTTTACTTTTTGGATGATTTTCATGTGGGGAATTCACATACGTCGGTGGAATGTATTTTTGGGGCGCCAACCGCCCACAGTTCCGACGGATGTGCATTGGGGGTCTCCTCTTCCGCGGTTACTCGGCATAATTCACTGGGTTTTATTCGGAAGTCGATGTTTAGGGGGTATTAAAATTCCGACAACCAACACGTGGGCCCAACAAAAAAAAAAATCACCTTTCAATAGAGCAATAGAGCGATAGAGATTTTCTATTGCGCCTTGCGCACTGTCACGATTTTTCACGCCCATGAAAAATCCAATTTTCAAAATCCCAATAAAACCCCTTAATGATCCTGTAATTAGTCATGTTGAGTTAATGGTTTTAGTAATAGCATTTCTAGCGTCAAATATGAGTGCCTTCAATTCTCTTTGTTTGAGAGCCTCTCCAGCCCCTCGAGTTTTTTTTTTTCTCAGTACTTATGTTGAGTCCAGAAAAATTAATTACCCGAAAAGACAAGTGGTATGAGCGGTGCGTTTCGTATGACGTGGAAACTCGTCCTCGGATCCACAACCGCGTGTCTCGATCGAGCGAAAAAAAAAACACGAAAAAATATTGAAAAACAAAAATCGAAATCTTGAATAACGAGGGAAAAATGATTTCCCCAATTCTGCTGCGATGTCGTGATTTGAGTGGTGCTTATTATAAAGTGTAAACATTTGATAATAGACTTCTACCGTTTAAGTCTGTCCTCGGATGAACAGTTCAATAACACTCGTCGCGGTGTTTACGCGAGCCATTCATTCCGCGGTATCATATCGAGTATCAACGATTTTTCACATCGGAGACGGTTATACGAGCGTAGAATTACCGCATGCCTCATACGATGGATTCGCGTTTCACAACATTAATTCTTTTTTTTTTCACCTTCCTCTCTCTTTACACGTCTCATACACTCAAATGTGGGTGGCGATCGTGAAAGTTGCATTCCACGCTCGCTTAAACACCTCGTGTCTAGTTTAGCAAACCTGCATCTTCGATAAATAGTTGAACCGAGAAATCATTGGTTGGCGGGTAGTCTTAACTCACCAGACTCAAAATTGATTTCCGCTGATTTTCTATTTAGCTCTTCTAGCTCACGAGTCATTCAGTCAGTCCTAGGTTAACGGTATTGTCTGATTGCAAGGCGCTAAATATTTCTGCATGACTTACTGTACAACGCAGTCCAATCACGGAAGAGAAAATTATCCCGGCTTTATCGCCTTCTATAAATTCTCAATTGCTACAAAATGATTCATCCGCGATAATAAAATAATCGGTAAAAATCGTTAGCACTCTGTACGATTAAAACAGCATTTTGTTGTAATTCAGGTGTCAAAAATAGAGTTGTTTATGATTAATAAACCAGAGCCGGAGCTTCACACTGGAATATCGGTTTCCACAACGGTAAATTCACGTAAAAATCATATTCCGATTGTAAATTCATTTTTTTTTCCTTACATCACAAAAATAAACGAGTGATATTATCGACACATTGCGATTACTCAATCTCAATGAGACTCTTACTATCAATCCGATTGCAATCCGAAGAGTACGAAGAGTCTCTCTAACTCCCGACTTTCTTCGGGGGCTCTTCAGTCCCCCAAATCATGAGTTAGGGAGCGCCAGACGCTGAAATTACCGAATAACCCCTATAATGTAAACTCAAAAATGAAGTTAAAGACATTAAGGGGATAACCGTGGAAAAAAAATCGAGTATTGTTGGTGCGCAACCGCAATGATGTGCCGCTAGGGTGGAGCTTCCGTTTCCGGTGGCAAACGTGCCCGTTCGAATTGCCCGAAGGTTTGACATTTCGTTCAAGAAAACAACTCTCACAATTCCCTGCCACCCGCATAATTTTAGCCCCCTCTCACCCCGCCTGAAAAAATCAAATCCCCCTGACTCGATTATACCCATAATGAAATGTTCAATCGATGCATGGAATTGAGATAAAGAAACCGACGAAATGTATCATAACCAGAGACGACAAATGAAACTTAAACCGTGGGAGTGACTAAAATTAAGTAACGATTCTTCGTTCCTTTATCCCTCGTTGACATCCACTTTATTAATTTATACGGGGGATAATGGCCTGGAGGACAGGCGAAAGACACATTCAGAGGTTAATGTCGTGTACGATGCGCCTTTTCAGTCTTTTATTTTCAAATAATGAGGGGTATGCGCGGCTGTCCGAGTCGATACAGCTTCTTTCATGGAATTTAGTGAAATTGAGATGTACAGGGGTCAGGGGTTTATTCCGTGTAATTAAAAAAAAACACCAATTTTTGGTCTGAGGGAAAGTTTAAGGGTGCTCTGCCATATATAGCCAAAATTAACATTTTTTCATTTTCTGGTAAACATACTATGGAACGGACGTGACAAACTATGACGGGTTTGCGTTTTGTAATTATCTAATGATTCACGAGGCTTTAAGGTGGTGCTAACAATTTTCTACGTTTTTTTTCTAAATTTTTAAAAAGAATCACAAAATTATAGAGAAAATTCATGGAAATTGTCGCAGAACCACAGAACTTCGTGAGGTATCAAATAATGACAAAATGCATAACCTTCATATTTTTTCACGTCAATCCCATCGATGATTTTCCAAAAAATTTAAAAAACGTGAATTATGGCTATTTATGGGTGTCGAGTATTCTTAAACTCGCAAATGATTCCAAAAAATTGCAGCAGCCGTCGATTTCTAAGATTCAATTCATCATCTCTCAGATAAAATATAAAAATCCACTTGCGTCCCAGAGTTATTCTGTGTAATCTAAGAAGTAATAATGATTACCCGATTTTCACTGAGGAGAAACCAGTGAAATTGGTGGTATTCAGAGTTCCCAGAAATCTAAATACTTGATAATTTGTCGATTCGCCTCTGAATGCAATGAAATTCGAATAAACCTCTTTGTTTCAACGCTCTTAAACTAGTTATCTCCGAGAATTAGCGGAGCGTGACTCGTTCTCTCGATTGACTCCCGATCTGGCCCAACATTCGAGTCACTTGGTTTCACCATTACCCCCCTATCCCCCTGAATCGGTTCACTTGACTCTTATTACATTCGGTTTCATGTTCAAATAACCGCGAACGGTACAATATCATTTGTGCCAAGTACTCCTAGGTTCAATGAACTTCAGGTACTGACTCTCGAGTACCTGAGGAGTACGTGAAAGTGCATCGGCGTCAAGGTGCGTCCTTGAGTCTTCCGCTGGATTTTCTCTGACTGAAATCAGCCGACTTAAGTCAGATGGCAATTCATCGGAAGTTATTAAAAGTTAATTCATCTGAGTAATGATGATTAAGAGGAAAAAAATGTCTCGGGACAGAAGTCTGTTTGTCGAGTGTCATTAGTCATTCCTTGATAACCACGAGAGAATATCTCAATGAGCACTCGAAGTTGTTGAGTCTCAATCATAATGCATTGTCTCGTGTCATGTCTGATATTTAGTTCGTTCGAATAATGATTGGAAATGTCTGTCAAATGAGTTCATTTTCGTTTTGAACTATTAGTATATTAATTTCATTTTCAATTTCATTTTTATTTTAATCTCTTCTAATGGATGGAATACCAGATTGTATGAGTCTCATACATTCCAATGATTCATCCAGTTCTCGAGACTAATTGTAAATTAATTACACCGTCAGTTTTTTGGTGAACCGAAATCAGGGAGTGGAATTCCACAGCAACCTCTCATATTATTTTCACTCAGAACATCGTCTACTTTCCTTATCACGCCGTTATCAATGGTCTCACAATCCGATGTATTTTGCCTAAAAATATTCGCTTTAATCAATTGCCCGATTGTAACTCCCATCGAGGGAATACCTGAAATAACCAGTTGTCAACTTGAAATCAGAACGAGGGCATCGACTCACAGGATGGCATCAATAAAATTCCACACTACTCGGTCACCAGTAACTCCCAAAATTTAGTAAACAATTCAGGACAATTGTACAATACAAGAGCCGATATTACAGACACGCGTTGTCAACATCACAATTCCCATTCTCTCCGGGACATTCAACACGTCCCCAGGATTTATGACCGAGCTTCCGGCGTGGATAGGTTTTAAATCGTTCGAAAATATCATAATGCTGACGATCAGATGGACTGAAGTACCCAGAAACCCCGTGACCCCCGAGTACTCCCTTTGTCAAGACTCTTCAGGGGCTCATACCAGAATAAACAATTCATTTTACTTCGATTTTTGGAGGGATTAGCTGGGGGAGAGGTACTGACAAAATGAGAAATATTTTTTCGGGCACCGCCCTGATTTACCTCCTCTTTTACCCGTGACTTGTGTCTGAGTCAGGGGTTGCCATGCACAACCTGTCGTGCGCAAAAACTTCCCTCCTGTCCTCCTGCCCTCCCCGGTGTTCACCAAACCTCATCCCCTGGTATTGTACTAAAGTTTTCATAATTCCCACAAAAAATCACTGAAAAAGTGCCTAATCAGAAATTCCAAAAAGCTCTATTTTATTAATATAAATTATATTCATTACTCACATAGTTTTTATTCTAGTGGATGCACAGAATTGCATTGAATTTTCATTGACAAATTAATTGACTTCTTGAAATAATTAAACGGGTAGCAATTTAATCAATGGAATGGATGTAAATACTGAACCTGAGAAAACTAAAATTTCAATTTCAATATTTACATCTGTTTTAGTTTATTATTTATATTTTACTTATATTTTATTAACCGAAATCAATTCATTAGTTATTCACTTCCATCATACAATGAAAAATCATATATAATTTTTTCTTCGAAAAATTTTCAGTGGATCCTTAAAAAAATATTTTTACGTACAAAAAAATTCTTTCCAAAACGACAGGTATATACATATTTTTGATATGCATACCACGTCTAAAGATATTTCAAAAAACGATAATTCACAAATTTGATAAATAAAAAAATCCACAGATACGTCGCGTGGAAATGGGTATTTTTTTCAAATAAAAGGAATTTTGAATAGTTAACTATTAAGGGGATAGTTTGGAAGACATGAACTGGGACATGGGGGTAAGGTTAAAATGGAAAATGGCAAGGCGTCCCGGGACGATGGAACCGAAATGTACGCCAGCACCACCACCACCACCAAACACCACCACCACTTTACCAAAACGCCCAACCATCGTCTCTCTTTCTCTGACTGTGGATTTGATCCCTTCCCCAGCTACTACCTCATACTCACTAACTCACCAGTCGGTTGCGCGTTACCAAGCCAAGTGGATGACTTTCTTCATGTGCCTCTTGCCCGGACCATCACTGCAATCCTACACTCTGTGCAATCGTGAAATAGTTTTTTTTATTCTTCCATTATTTTCATTTAACTCACCCATTTTATCCAGTGCACCAAGATTAATTATCGATACTGCCGGATAAACCACTGTGAGTTCCAGCTGTGAGATTGATTTTATTTATTAGTTTTATTTTTTATTGTTGGAGTTTGTTCACCCGAGTGTGTGCATTTGCTAAGAAAGGATATCTGAAGTTTTCTGAGGTAATTCTCTCGAGGAATTTTTGACGATCGACGGGGAACACCCGGTGAGTCTTCTGTTTTGGCTTTCTTTTTTGTTTTACGGAGAATTGAGTGATATGTTTTGGTGACTTGTCTGTTGTGACTGGGTGATGCTCTTTTCACTAATTTCATCGACTTTTATTTTATTGCTGTTGGTAGTGATGATTTAGAGCTTAACGGCACTTGGAGGGAATGGTGGGGATAAACTTCTAGGCCGGTTTTGGTTTTGTGGAAGGACGAGTTTGCGCGCGTACCACTTCCTCGCTTTGTTGTACTATAAAACTCCAGAGGAGCAAAAAACCTTGAAATTTTTTTTTATTCAGGATTGTATTCACACAAAATTTTAACTTTCTTTTCACTCGGTATTACCCCACGGTCATAGCGAATTCAATGATTTATTGCCGATTCTCTTTGTGCGAGGGAAATGACCTCTCCATTTTCTCCTTGTGATTGATAGATTTTCATTTTTCTGGGAGAATAACTTATTGGGTCTTGAAGTCATTTCAAAGAGTACTCGGTATTTTTTATTCAGAGGCCATGGCAAATGGATCTTTTATTGTATTTCTGGTGAGTTCGATGCGAGTTTCGATTTTCATTGAAATAGTTTTGTAGAATTCCACATTCTCATGAATTCGTGATAATTCGGTTGAATTGGAATTCTCGGAATTTAGCTTTTTGAGAATAAATATTGCCGCAGGAATATCTTCGCTTCTGTGAAATTCGCCATTTTGAAAATGGTCAGTAATCGATAGCAACGGTGGGTGCACGCAGCAGTTGGCAGGGATCGGAAGTAATCGTTACTGTTCTTATACTTCTAGTTAAAATTACTTGAAAATAATCTGAATGATAAATTTAAAATCCCTTTTTTTTAATTAAATTTTTTATTTGCGACTGGGCATAAGCCGTGCAAACTGCTGGTGAAATTCGTATTATTTCCGAAGAAAGAAAACCGGTTTTGTGAATATTTTCTACTGAAAGGACGATTTTTCGAAAATCCTAAGGATTTTAGGAAACGAATTTTAGAAGGGTGTTCACTCACTGGAACGACCACCACTCACTGGGTCAGCTGGGGGCACTAAATTTTCCTTATCAAAAAATTTTCTGACAGGTTTCTCCTTTCAGATCCCCGACTCATGATTCACTGATAGAAATGAGTAACTCGAGCGGTAGTTCCAGCGAGTGAATATATCCCGGTGAATGGACAAATTCACGGAAAATTTTCTCGCTTCTACCAATTATTTACGTGCACAGGATTTTTATGAAGTCATTTAATTCAATCTATTATTCATAAAAATCATGTGTTTTTATTATTAATTTTTCTGGTAAATTATCTCCTCATTTTTCAAGTTTTCACAAATTCCTGGGAAACGTCTGATAAAATTGACGTAAAAAAATATATCGTTTCGACATTTTATTATTTCAATAATTTTCATACATTCTCAACAATCTTTTGTAAAAATTTACAAAAATAAAAAAAACAAATCGACGCATGACTGTAAAAATTTCAATCTGATTTACATTTAACTAGAAATTCCAAAAAACATGAAAAATGAGAAAATGTCGGCAAAACTCTTCAATGCCAAATACTAGAATTTTTAGTGTTAGTCGTGGAAATAGTAGATGACAATTTAGTGAGAGTTGGGTATGATTTTGTGGGTGTTCTCCTTGAAACTAGCCACTGGGTGCGAAATCCTCTTTGTGGTGATTTTGCATAGCCTCCAATGGGCCTCTACCTGCCGTGCATTGAAAAATGCATGGGGACCCGAGGGATAAAACTCTTGGGATACCCCGGGTGAGGGATAAACCATGAGAGGAAAAGGGAGAGCCTCTGGTTCTGACACGATTGTGTGTCAGTTGGGTTGGGTAAAGAAAAGAAGGCGAGCCGCTTTTATCCTGGAGGTTATTCAACGGCTCCCCAGCTATTCCAAGATTAAATATATTTTTTTTTCTCCTCTCTACCTTCTCCTACCCAACCCTCGCTTTTTCACGCATTCACTTATTTTCTCTATTTCCATTATAACAACCATTTGAGAGTATAAATTTCAATTTTTCATGCGCAATTGACAGACCGATAAAAGTCATTGCACTCGAAAGCTGTGGGATTTACATACCAACTGCGTTAAAATATTGCATTGAAAAAAAAAAACGTCAACATGACGCGATGTCTTATCTCCAAGCTGATGCGAATTGGAGAGAATATTTTTCTACGGCTATCTGAATCACATTTGTTTTGCTCATTGTTTTTATTTTTGTCATCTGTATGCCACTCAGAGTTCATTTTATTTTTCGTCGACAACTGATTGGAATAAATTGTGGCATCAAATATTTGGGGGGAATTTGGGGTAATTAACTCGACATTATTTCCGTTGATTTGGACATGAGTAGAACCCAGTTCTTGGGAAATAGTTGGGAATTAAACGAGTTTGAAGTTTTCGCAAAGACCTTTAAAGGTCGCTATAAAAATTGCCTCATATTCAGAGATGTTCATCAGGAACTCAGATTGAAGTTGAATAGAGCCAATTTATCTCACAACTTCACGATTTATTTCCTTTTGTTGGTGTTTCATTGACGATTACGCTGAATTTTATTGAAGCAGGTATTATTTATAATGCAAGATCCAGTGATAAAAGAACTTTCATTCATTCAATTTAATATGTGTCAACATTAATCATTTTTTTCCTGAATATTCATGATATATTGATAAATAAATTCCCAAGGAATCCAGACACGAAACAATTTACTCATGTCTTTTACCATTTTTTTTTATCACAACTTTTGCTCGTCGTTCCTCGTAACGAACTGTGCCATCGCTATCTTTCACACGCGGTAGCACTTCCTTCCCTCCCCTGCAATATATTTTATTTTTATTTTTTCATTTTCCTTTTCAATTTTTTTAAACAACACGTGCGTACAAATACGATGCGGGCAGTTTGTATGCTCCGCTGGCTTCGCATTATAATAAATTTTCATTCCTCGAGGACACACTAATGCCTCATGAACAGATGTTTTTCCAAAGGCAGATGAGCCATCAGTGTTTTCACATGACAATCAAAAATTTCAAGTGAAACCTGAGTTATTTTACCGCACGCTTCGTCAATCTCGTTCTCTCAGTCCCCTTATCACTATCAAAATCAGGGGATGTTTTTTCAACATTCCTCAGTGTTTTTCTGGAGCATCGAAGAGCTGGGGATAAACTAGGAAAAACATCTGTGGGGATTGAGCTATTGAGCGGATTGACACTGTGACAACAAATGTCTAATTATAGGCACTTCAAAGGAAAAGTCCCATGCCTTTTTTCCTCTTGTGAATTGTCGATAACTCCAGTATATTTCCAGTATACTTATGTTTCGTTGAATTGGGCCAATTTTTTCTGCAATAATTTTTTTATTGACGCGTCTCTATTGGATCCTTTGGAAATCCTCAGACGACTGATGTCAATCATATTGTCCCCTATTGGGCGAATATTCTGGCTGAAAGACTTGCCAACGATTTGTTGACTATTTTCATTCCCTCGAATGTCATTCACACTGATACCCTTGTATAAATAAAAATCTCCCCTCGCACTTTCTTCTTCGTCTGCAAGAGTGATACACTCGGTTGACCTTCTGTCCTCCTATAGACCTACCGGAAATTCTCGATGCCAATTATAGTGTGAGGCTTGGTTAAAGTACATTTTATTTCTACAACGCAAACACTGGGTATCCATCACACGATGAGTTAGACGGGGAGGGATGCAAATGAAAATAAAAGGGATAAGTCTGGAGAAACTGTCGGGATGAAAAATATGGAGACAAAAGCAAAAGGGAAAGGACAACGTGACTAAAAGACGTTTTAACATCCCACACACCACCAGGACGAGGTTTTTAATCGCATCGTAAATTATACCATCGCGACGTAGGCGAATTATTAAGTACGCGACGATTTTCTAGGGGAGAGAAAAAAATCGAGCAAGTGACATGGGGAAAATTTATGCGGAGGCTCTGGTGGTTTTACTATTTTATTTCATTGACCTACTGCTGTGTCAATAGTTTTTAATCGGGGGGGGGACTATCCTTGGGCATACAAGGGATGAACTGGTTCCAATTTCAAATATTTGAAAGGGTCTTGGCTATTTTGGTGAGACTAACCCGTCGGGGGACGTCGGCAATTTATGGCCAGGAAAATGGTGGGCATCCAGGAAAATCGCGAAAATTCCTCGCGCTTGGCGATGTAATTATAATGAAAACGAATTGCAGAATTAAAACATCTCGTTGCTCCTGTCAGGCAGATGGTACTGAACAAGTGGGGGTAGCATAACCGCGTAAATACTCATTGCAGTGTACTCCAATGCCTCCCTCATGCCACTTCTAAAATTAAAATTGTTCCCCTTTGTTGTACGTCGCGTGCCCCGTTTTTCAACAATACCTTCCCCCTCTTTACTCATGCCGTTTATTAAATCTCTGTGAAATTGAACTTACCGTTAGTCAACGCTCGTAAGCACTCAGTGCCAACAATTGTTCTTGCTCCAACGTGTGAACCTATTAGCTCAAACCGGAGAAATGCCCATTTTTTCAGGAAAAAACGCCCTCTTACCACTCTCTAATTACCTGAATTCCTGAGAATTATTATTTCAAACAAAAAAAATCGAGTTAACGCGAAGGAAAATTGTGGGTGAAGGGATTCTTTGTATTGTCCTTCTGGAGAATACTGTTTTGTGATTTTTTTTTTCACTCCAACGAGAGCTGTTTTCAAATTTTTTGTATTTTTCCAGTTTTTACAAAAATGTGAAGAAAAAAAAATCACCCCAATCCCAGGGGCTATGGCCCCTTTTAAAAAAAAATTGCCTTTTTTTTAAATCAAATCTTTTCATTAACTAATGACCGATTTCACGCTTCGTCACCGTATTTTTACAAAAATTCAATTTGTTTAACGAAATTAATCATGAGTATCATAAATTAATGTTAAAACAATGATTTGTTTCTTGTTGCAGGTGAATTGAAGTTGGTTGATTTTTTAAATAAAATAAAATATACGATAAATAAAGATGGGAGCGCGACACAGCAAAAGGTCCATGGATGTTACAACAACACCCAAGAAGGAGGGTTTGCCTGCTGAGGGTGGTGATGCTGCACCAGTTGGTGATGGCAAACTTGAGAGGATCGAAGAGGCCGATGTCAAGCCAACTACCAATGGCGTAGGTGCACACACAGAGGCCAGTGAGGACAAAGATGTTAAGGACAAGGACGCCAATACGGAGAAGGAGGAGAAGAAGGAGACAAAGGTAAGAGGTTTTTTTAGATTTTTTTAGGGTTGTCTAGGTCCTAGACTCCAGACTCTAGGATGCTGGAGCGCGGTGCTCTGGACTCCAGGAAAGTTTCCAAGAAATTTCATTGGGAATTTAATCGAGTTTTTCTCAAGATTTTTCAATAATTATCGGTTCATTATCAATGGCTTTCTTATCAGTCTCAATGCTATCTCAATTATTCTCGAGCCGTGAGCATTAATTTAAAATCATCAGCCATTTCTGCAGTGGCAATGGAATTTTTATGCGTGCAATGGAGCGAGTCGTTTTTTAAGGTTTATTATCGTCATTAGCGAGTTCCGATGAATTACATGCATAACATTTACGGTTACAATGGGCTTCCTTGGAATATGAGAGAGAGGGAATGACTGGGTGTAGGATTTCCATTGTTCCAATTGTTGACGCAAGAGTGTGGATTAACTGGAGGTATTTATGAGATACTCCACTGGTATTTTAATCCTCGGGTTTGAGTTCTATTGATTACGATCGGTTGACACCACACAGGTATTTTCGGGTACCCAGTGACTGGCGAAAATGGAAATTATTTCGACAGGGGTTCTACAGCCGCTGGTATTTCCTTGAAATATTGTTAAAATCATTCGGTTAAACTCACTCCCAGATTAATAGGATTCTGAAGCAAATCTTAATTGAGTGATAAAAAAAATTAAAAAACAGGTGGTATTTCTATGGAAATTTTATGTGCCTCTGTTATTAGTTCACAGTTTTTATCCTTCTTTGTTAATTACTTAATTAACAACAATTCTTCAGTGGAATTTCAGGGTTTTTATTTTTAAACTCACAAATCTGTAAGTTAACCCGCCACATGTCTTGACTTTTCGTGTTCATCACCTGTCAAAGTTATTTCACTCCGGGTATCTGCCCACTGAAGAAGATATTGAAGTCGTAGCACCAGGTGTGCCCCTAACACGTGGCTTTGCATTTTTTTTTTGTACTTGACCTTGATGCTGCTATGCAGGTCGTACGACTTGGACAAGTCAACCACAACAGTCATAAATATCTTGGATTTTACGAACCTAAAGAAAAAACTAAAGAAATCACAATAAAATGAAACAGAAATCGTCGATACCTGAAATTCCAGGTGTCAGGGTGGGATTTCTCTCGATTCTCACTTGAAAATTCCAAAGAATGGGAATTAATTTTTGTTCACCAATGATTGTTTATCTGAGAATTATTCAGTGATGCTGGTCAGGTGCCGGGTTCCTGAGAATCAGCGTTGAGATGAGGTGGAGAATGAAATGACCGAGGGAATAATTATTCTTGGTATGTGATAGGCTGTGATACGTTGTTAGGAAACGGAAGACGAATATAAACGCAAGTGTTTCGTGCTTGAACGATGAATCACGCATTATGTGTGGTTTTTAAACAAGAGAGATCAATTTGCTTGAGTTGGAGTCAATTAAAATAAGGCGTGTCTTGTGAATTCCACTCGGTCGAACCCCAAGAAAATTTCCATTTTCGATAATTTATCATGACAAATCCAATATTTTTCATATTCCTGAATAATTTCCTTCCTTTCAAATAATTTCATTGAGGAAAAAGCCTTTGATGCCTGCACTTCAGCTCTGATTATCTGCACGCACCAACTGCAATCTCCACGAGGGGTTGAGAGGGGCACGCGTGAAGGTTCAATTTTTCGATTTTTTTTAAATCCTTTATTTTTTTTTCTTTTTTTGCAACATCCAACATCGCGTGTCAGCCCTCGGCCCCGCTAAATGCCGGATGCTGAATCGATTTCATTTTCATTTTTTCCTCAACTCGTTTGTCTGTTGAAAATTACCAGAAGGTCATGGACATTGAAAAAAAATCGTGGTAAGTGAATAACGATATATTCAAACAGCTATCAGTACATTTGAGCGTGTTATACTCAACTCGCCACAGTCCGCATCGAATTTCCCGTCGCTGTCACGGTTTAATCTGACATTCGTCATGAGTAAATGACTTGAGTCATTCTCTTCTCATTTTTTTTTGCTGGGGATGAGAATGAAAGGATGTGATTCAGTTTGGATTTCTATCTGGGGAATGGACATTCGAGACTGAAACCGATGCATCACCGGTTTTTTGTCTCCAGTAAAATTGAAACGAGCTGAAAATTTCACATTATATTTTTGTCATATCCACAATCATTGCAACAACGATATTAATCTCACCCTCACGTAATCCTAAAGTTAATTGGAGTGGAATTTGTTGGGGTCAATCGTACCAAGAATGCCAAGGAGAAGAGTCCACTCATCCCTCGTTTTTTTTCAATTCAATTTATTCAATTTTAAGTTTTAATTATTTTTATAGAACTGGAAATATTATTAGAGAGTTGCAAATAAAGCGAGTTTGGCTATAGGAGCGGTCAGTTGTTGTTTTTCATTGATGTTTTTATAATGGGAATTACGACGATTGACGAATAATTGGGGATTGTGATGAGAGGTGAATGAACTTGTTCTCTGTGTGATTTTCAGGAGGATGAGGAGGAAAAGGTAGAGGAGACGAAGGCGGAAACGCCGGGTGAAACACCGACCGAAGGTGGTGATGCAACGACACCAACTGAAGGCACACCAGCCAGTCCCACCTCTGCAACATCACCAGATACAAAGGAATCCAAAAAGAAGGAAAAGGTGAGAGGGGTATTATTTACCTGGAGATAATTCTGGCCCCTACGACTTATCTCACCGCAAAGCATTTACCTCATTTTTTTTTTCTTCACTCCTCGTCGTTATTATTATTCCGTTAAAATGAAATTTACATTTTTAATATTTCTTTGCAGACAAAAAAGAAGTGGTCCTTCAGGACGATAAGTTTTGGGAGAAAGGACAAGACCAAGCCAGTTCGTGAGGACGCACCCAAAAATGGTGATGTCAGCAAAGAGGAGCCACTTGCTGAGGTAAGTGAATAACTAGAAGCTAATTATTATTTTGTGGGAATTATTTTTGGGGGTGTATTGAATTTATTGGCGTGTCGAACTCTTAAGGAGATGAAAGAACTTGAAAGAACTTTCAGTCCGCTTCACGAAGGATTTATAAAATGATTGATAGAATCATTGAAATTTTTTTGCAATTGAAGTTTTTACCACAGAAAGCCGTCAATTACTAATCAGTCAGAATTCTCTTTGAAAAAAAATCTTGTCTGAAAACTATCCAGACACACCTAAAAACCCAATAACTTCATCTCAGACTTGTTCAATTTATGATTCCCAAAATTTTCTTTCCTGATTTCTCCTTCCACACGATAATTTGATAACCCCCGGGCATCCCACTTGGATATCTGGTGCGGCCTTGATCCGCTCTCTTCCTCATTCTGAATAAGCCATGAGATCTGAGAGATCAGGCGTCCTCCATACCTCCAGAGAGGGAGAGAGAGAGAAAAAAAAACCCTTTGAAAAGGAAAAGAAGAGAGCATCAAGAGGATTCAAACGAGAGCAGGGGTGTCTGTATGTGTAGCCAAACGAAGGGCAAAACAATGAGAAAAAAAAAGCCACAGGAGGTGGGGATAAAACGAGTCCCCATCCATGACTCATCCTTCTGGCCTCCTGCCCTCCCCCTCGGTGGAAACCGGCTCTCCTGAATTATCCTCAACTCGTAACATCGATCCTCTTTTACCTACGTTGTCTGCCTCGCCTCAAAATCAACCTTCGAAACTACTCGTGGTGTACCACAAGTGAATCTACATCTGCTTCTCAGGAACTACTGTCTCAGGATGAGGCACGGGGAGACAGGACAACTGGGCGTGGGCTCTGAATTATTCGAGTTGTTTAGGATAATTAATATTTTTTCTACCGAGGGAGAAGTTGAGAATTGGGGATTCATCTCTCGTCAAGGTTTTTCGAGGGCTCCAACTCCATAAAATGTCACTCAAGCTGTACGAATTTTTACAAAATGCATTCCAGAATTCCACCAAATATCTCCAGGTATCTGGAGTTATTTAAGAAAAGAGCGGAGCGAGAAATTTCAGTCCTACGAATTAGAATTAGAGTATAGGGATTTTTTCATGGAGTTGGAATCGTCGGTCACCAATTCAATCGTAAAATCATGAACTATCTCGAATGAACTTTATACTTCACTCGGGATGATTTATGATGAAGAATAAATCGCTCCAGAGTCAATCGTAACTCTGACGCGTGGGCTAAGAGTAACTGGTTGTGGTTTGGAGAAAGACAGGATTCTTCAACGCTTGAATTAAAAAAAAATTTTAAAGGGGTAAAAATCACGCAAGGAAGGTGATAGGATCTGCAATGAGTGGATAAAGGAGTAAGTAACGATCGATCGATGGAGAATAAATTCAAGGGAATCTTGTGGATAAATAAAACCCAATGGAACCACTCCCAGTTTCTGTACCACGCGTATTTTCTGGGTGAAAAAAGAAAATACAAGGACGACCCACACACAGTTGTCTGCTGATTTTATTTCCTGTTGAGGGGCAGTAGTTCTGGAGGAGTTGATGGAAATTCGCTTGAGGTGGACAGGTTTTGACAATCAAGTGGAATTAAAAATGTTCTACACCCTTTACACAAGACTTCACATTTTTAAGATTTTTCCGGCGAACAAAAAATTATAAAATTATATTCTTTCACATTAATTTGATCCAGGCCCTCCCAAAGATTTACAAAAAAGAAAAAAAAGAAAAAAATGAGTAGATATCGGCAATAACTCCTTAAAGGCAATTCAGACAATTATAAATCATTCGAGTGTAATTCCCGATGAATGGGCATCAGACTCGACAGACTGGCCCCTATTTATCCATCAAGAATTACTAATTATACAATGTGTTAATCGAATGGGAAGGTGAGGGCCATTGGTGGCACCCTATCCCTCATTGGTCCCGGTTCAGCGGCCCAAACTTCCCGGATACTTATCCACTCAGTTATTCCATTCCAGTTGGTCAACGTCACCCCTTTTCTCGAGTAAAAAAAAATTTCATTAATGAAATATTATATTCCCTATTCTCTCGTTTCCCCTCTCATTCCATTAATTTTCCAAGGGAAGAGGTTGTAACGGTGAATTGTTGTAAATGATGAAAGACACAGATTGAGCTATCAATCATGTCAGGTTGAAGACTGGGTCAGTGCACGGGTAATGAGCACGTGCACTTTTTGTCGGTGGAATTTCCACGATTCATATTAGGAGTTATGGGACTTGGACGAGTTGAGTCGGGATTCAGGGTGACTGATGGCTAGCTGGATCTTTCTCATGGGATTTTTTATTTATTTTATTTCGGTCTAGATCTGTTCTCGTGACAGGGAGATTCATTTTTGAAGAAAATTTTCTTCTCTCTCTCTCTCTCTCTCTCTCTCTCTCTCTCTCTCTCTCGCCCCTCTTTTGTTGCCAACTTTTTAGCTGACAAAAAAAAGAAACGAGATGTCAGAGTTTAAGGGTTGAAGATCGATGGAGAGATTCACCCCTCGGGTGGTGATATCTTCGCGCCTCGATGAATGTCACATTGTTTCCGCCACACCCAGTCCTCTCATCTCCCTTCTCTCGCAAATTTACACCGCTAAAGGGGTGGATGGGTGGGAAAATAGCACGAGACACCTCTGGCTTTTGTGAGATTCTGCTTCATCGGGGGATTTCGCGAGACAGCGAGGGTTGAAAAATTCTTCTCTGAGCGATTTTCAGTGATTTTTCAAATGACCAGTGATCAATTATTTTCTCAATGTGTCAACATGACAGATGTTGCACCTTTGGCCTGATGAGGAATATTATAGTATTATTATAGGCGAGATGAGGAACTGGTTCGTCGAGAGTTTCACTGCAAGGTGTGCAGATGTATTTAAAAGCCAGTTGTTATCCCAACCTTTTTTTTTTTTTTCAAGTTCTTTTTTTGCATGTGGACATGTGGACGATGACCATGGGAAATCGGCAGGTGCTGTCGGACCCTGGCCAGTGTATAATCCACTGGTATTTGCTTTCTAAAATCTCGGATACTCGTGATGCAGTCATGGAGATGTGTCCACTGGCTTTCGTTTCGGCTGTTTGAATATTCCAGGAAATTACCTAACTTCTGGCCAAAAAGTGGAGGTCATATTTATGGGAATTTTTTTTCATTGCCCTTGGAGTTATCCACAAAAAGTTTTCACCTCTTTCCATCATGTTCTCCTTCTCCACGGGGTGTACAATAGACTAGAAAAATCCGTTTGAAGTCCAGTGAACTTTCCCCGACTTCTGTCAAAGGAATAGATAACAATCACCTCTCTAAACCCGTAACCATTTTTTTTTCACAAGTTTGTATTGACAATGCCCTGGAAGAAACTCTTCACACTTTGAAAGTCGTAAAAAGAAATTCTACTTTTGAATGAGCCCACACCAGTTGTCTGGACTCAAATATTTGGCTCCAACCGAGAATTTTATCCTCTCGTCCCAGTGATAACAATTTTTGCCATTTCATGATTTTACTATTACCCTAAGGATATTGCCCTCTTCTAGCCAAAATTGTCGATTCATTATAAAAGATAATATTTATTTTATTTTATTTAAGTTTTTGTCATTATTCCATGACTCAACAAATCAATTATGATTAACACTAAATAATAATAATAATTATTATTATTCAAGAAAATTACTTCACATTCACAAAACTTTGTGAGTCACAAAGTAATAGTAAAATGCAAAAACTATTTTTCGATAAATCCGACCACCAATTTGTTAGAAAACAAAAAAAATGGTAATTTTCACTAAAACCTGACAAAAAAGTTAAATTTCGCCGCAATTATTTTACCGAGTAATAAAAAATTATAATTTCGGATTGAATGGGATGCTTTCAATTTGCTCAACAATTCGTTCAGAGTGTTCTGGTAACTCGACTGATATGGTCTTGTGTTCGGGGGTGTGTTATGGAATAAGGTGGGTACATAAAGAGGCAAATTCAGGGTGGAGGGGTGGGTGGAAGAAAGGGGGGTAGTTAAGGGAAAAATAAATGGGGGTGAAATTGCGGAGAATCCCGATACGTGGCAGCCCTGGCGGATTTGGGCGTCGTCTAGTATCGAGCGAGAAGCAGAAATGCCGGGGTACGCACCAGCTCGGTTTCCATGGCAACCGTCAGACTCGCGGGACTTTTCGCATTTCGTGAAAATCAACTATCCCCCCTCTTTTATTTGGCAAATTGTACACGCTATGGATTTTATGAGGTTGCGTCATGGGATTGGTTTCTTTGTAGGACGAATTGTTTTCATTGATTTCGAATGATGAATGTTGTTCGATAGTTACACTTGTAAAATTTTTCGCTACTAGTTTACACCATGAGGAGACTCGCCTTGATATTACTGGGCATTATTATCATTACTTTATTTTATTTTTATTATTCTTGCTATTATTGAATCGGAAGGAAGATAATTCAGGGAACAATCAATTTGATTCAATTTGATTCAATTTGATCGATCGCCACAGTTCAAGTCGAAATGTTATTCGAGTTTCACTCGCACAGTTTTTATCAACTATTTTCTATCAGAACGTTTCTCAAATAATTGGATATTGATCCATAAATGATTAATATTCCAAAAATAATAACTGACTGAATATCAATAATAAATTGTCGACACCTCTCTCCATTCAATTGCCAAATTTAATAATTGAATTCTCCACTAATTGGACATCTTTAATTAAGTAGAATTATTATTGTTACTTTTGGAGTGGATGCTGGAGAAAATCATTGAACACTGCATCTGGTTGAGGATTATTGTTTGACTGGGGGCAATGAAAAGATGATGATTAGTTCTGCTGAGGGTACTTGAACTAGAGACAAAGATCTGTGATGATTCTAGACTTGGATCATTGCCAGAGCCCTGATATAAGCCAATCGACGTTCGAGGGTAAATAGTTGATAAAAAAGAAGAGTGGAAACTCGATACGGGCGAGGTAATGGCCGAGTGTTGGTGGAAACGGGTGGAATATTAACACTGGGAATAAACCCTTCGGGGGCTATTGTACTCCGGACATTCTCGGGAAACTCCATCGGGCCAATGACTCACTATTTTTTTTTAACCCACTTTTTTCAACTATTCTTTTTCTCTCCTTCGTGGTACCTCGGTACACATTTTTTCCACCGGAATTCTCTTCTCTTTGTGGATATGTACCTCATCCCAGTGAATTCTGATGGCAAAAGCTCAGTGACCGAGAAACGGCTCTTCGGCTTTGTTCGAGATAGCTCTCGTGGATTTTTCAGGGGTTTTTTTATTCATCCGTTGATTTCTCGGTTATGAAAATACGCCTCGGGGGATTTTTACATCGGGAAGTTGTTCTTTAAGGGAAAGACCCGGAGGGATGAATATTTCGTTGATGTTGAGTCTAAAATTCTGGAGAACGATGAAAAAAAAAATTACTCGTGCTAGTTTCAAATTTTATACCTAATTTTTTTTTTTATCAGCGCAGGGAGATACCCGTGGAATCGCTAATGTAAGCGTCAGCCGGTAAAATTCTCTGGTGGTACCGACGCAGATTTAATACCACTGGTACCGCCTCCAGCGGTGGTTTCCCCAGGCCCTCCAAGCACTTCAGAAAATCCCCAGACCCCAGAAAATTCCTCTGACGAAGGTCACCAACACTCACCCGGTGAAAAATCAGTCAAACCGACATCAAAACCCGGTGCTTTCGTTACCGTAAAGCTATACCCCAAGGCTCTAACAAGTTCCTTGTCCCTGACGCAACTGAATGTCCGTCACACAACACCTTCACACATCATCTCGAATATCTCATTTTGCGTTTTCCACTGGTGTTCACCTCTTGTTTTTAATCAATTCGATAGTTTCTTTTTATTTCCATCAAAAACCCATTGGAGCGGAGACGACAATTGCGTCGTCGGCATTCTGATCGTGGAGCACGCGCCGGGGTAACTAATACCAAGGAACAGCGTCACCGGTGTCCAAGAATAGATCATGTGGTTTGCAGATTTTTTTTCTCTCTCTTCTTTCTATCTTCTTTTTCATTTCTCTTGCTCTCCGATCTTTATTTCTGGAGGGAGGAAGCAGATTAGATGAAGTATCCACGAATTTGGCTGTGAAGTGGTTAAACTGTCTTGAATAAATTGAAATATCTCCGAAATTAAACGATTCAGCGAAATTTTCGTCAAGATCTTTTTTGTAGAGCTAATTATGAACTGCAAAAAAGATCTTTACAAAAAATTCGCTGTCTCTTTCAGTTTCAGAGTTACATCTGAAGAAAAAACCCTGAAGTGCTGCAGTAACTTGCGACGTTTTGCCACTTTACCACCAGAATTACGGCGTTGTATCTCTTCAAGGAAGAGAGCTAGCAAAAATAGTGAACAGACATTTTTTGTAGCTCGTAAAATTCCCCACTAAAAAGTTCCTTCGAACTTCTCCCTCAGACCTATCTCTACCGAGGTATCCCCAAATTAACGAGCGATTCGTCCTCTTCCACGATTTGCCTCTCTTTTAATTTCTCTCCAACTCTTTTGCTCCAGTCGCTAATTACAATTTAACCCATTGCCCTCCCCCACAGAGGGTTTCCATCAACCCCTGAAATTCTTGGCAATGAAGGCGTACCTCCCGGAAGTGACACCTCTCACCTAGAATTAGAGTACGAGTAATTGAATTATGAGTGTAACAACCACCTACGATTGAGATTTAGGTAGTGAGTCCATGTCCCGTCGGTTTCTACGTCGTGGGACGATCCTGGGGGCAGGTCTATATAAACCTCAGGCACCGCCCGAGAGACTGCGAGTCATCGAGAGGCATTCGATAAAGCAAGTGCTCTCTGAGAAATAGATCAGCATTTTTTTTTCGTTTATATCTTTAGTTTTTTATCACTTTATTTTGATTATTTCGAGACTATTCGAGGGTTCTTTAAACAACAGGATGGAAACAGTGGTGAAGGTGAGCCGAACGGTTACCAGTGGTGTTTACCGTATTTTTATGAACGGTGCAAGACGCGTTCTAGCCGCTATACCCCTTCTTGGGTTTTACGGGGATGAGGTTGATGATTCTGCTGATGAATCACGAACGGTAATGGGTTCATACTTTGGCATGCTTCAGGTTTTGCGTGGGGAAATGGAATCCTCTGGGAGACCACTTGTGCTACCTGATTGCTCTAATTTTTTCCCTTCCATTGATTAATATCAATTGGAAAATTTTATAAAAGTTGCGTGTGAGTTTGCAGTCTTTGTTTTTTCTCTGGTTTGATTTTTTTGGAGTAATTGCTATTATCCGTTAATCCCTGAGGGGTAATCCTCTTTGTTTTAATGGCGTAATTATCTCCCGGCGGTCTTTAACGATTTTTAATTGATTAATCCAGGGGGTGGGGGAGAATGCATAGCAGGGGTTTTTTTTGCACTGGCCGGGAAGGTAATAGTCGACGTAATTGAGGGATTCAAGAAAATTTGACGCATGGAGTGTTTCACAATTGTATAATTAATCTGTAGATCTTGTACTAATTATATAACAAATTCATTTTGATGTTGCTTATGACCGGAATTTTATGACGTTTTCCGTTGGACATGTATGGCTCCGTCTAGTCTAAAAATAACCGAAAGAAACTCACGCCGGTGTTCTATGGCATTTCTTATGCTCATCTAAACATCGATACAGCCAGAGAAAGTTCCCGACAAACTGGTGATTAAAATTGACGGTTAATTATCGAAAATTAATGCCCCAATTCTGTCAATTACTTTCCGTTAAAGAGCAACGAAATATTCATCTGTGGTGGATTTTTCCAGTGCAGTCTCAACTATTTCTGCACGAAAAAGTGCAAAAGACTGTACGTCAGTACGTTTCAGTACGTTTCAGTACGTCTGTATCTCTTCGAGAGAGTGCACTCTACGATTTTATGGAAGAGTGAGCGTGGCCCACCACAGGTGACACGCTTGCACACATTTTATTTTATTTTATCTCGGCATCACGCACCGATGGGCATCACTATATATATATATATATATATATTTTTTTTTTCTTTTAACGCATCGCCAATATGTACCCTGGGGTGGTATTGGCGTTGGTAAAACGGAAATAGGCTTGTTGTTGCTCGCCGAACGAGACGGAACGGAGACACTGAAACATTTGCACGGAAATGCACTCGACAGTAATGAAAGATAGTAAAATAGATGAATAAATCCAGCATTAGATTGGCGTAATAAAATTCATTTATTTCAGTTACCCGCGAAAAAAAAAATTGTGGCATTAAAAAATTTCAATTGACCAATCATTTTATAATCTTATAATATGGTACATCTTGAAAGTGTAGAAAAATGTTCGATGGGAATTTTTCCTAGTCAGCGATACCGATGTTAACCTGGAGATTGTATTTGCAGGGAGGTGAGGAGGCGGAGACAAGCCCAGCAGAAGAGAAATCGACACCAGCAAGTCCAACAGAGCCATTGCCAGCAGCTGCCGAGGATAGTGAGCAAGCAACCCCAGCAGCAGCTACCGACGATAAGAATGAGGCATCCTCCACTCCTGCCCCCACTCCCACCCCGCTTGAGGCACCCAAAGACGATGATAAAGTGGAGAAAAAAACTGAGGTCAGTCAAGTGCAGGCCGCAATAGTAGAGCCAATGGTAGAAGTCACATCCAAGTCCCAGCCAATCGTAACAGCGTCTATCATTGAGAGGAAAACCAGTGAGGACTTCCCGTCCCACCTTCCATCGAGTCCACCCCCGACACCCATTGACCCATCGCCCCTACAGCAAGCCCACCAATCAGCTGCCCATGCTAATCAGCTTGCTGAGGCCCTCAAATTGCCAGCTGTCTCACTGGTGCAGTCACAGTGTGAGAGTAACGACGCTTCTCAAATAAATGATGAAAATGTCGTTAAAGAACAATTTAATCAATCAGAGAGTCATAAATCATCGATAGAGGATGATAAAGAGCTTGTGGTGATGTCTGAGGAGGGCCCAGTGCCAGTGGCACCTCTTCAAAGAGTTTCTACACCGCCAGAGGAAATTTCTGCAGCTGTAGAAATTATTTCTGCTGCTCCCGAAGAAATTTCGGTGGCTCAAGAAGAAATTTCAGTAGCTCCTCAAGTGTTGCCAGCCCCAGACGAAATTTCGGCAGCTCCAGAAAGTCCAAAGGAACATCTCCCAGAGGCAGAGCACAATGTAGAAAAAATAGTTCCAGAGGTCTCAGAAGTCCCGAAAGTTCCGGAAGTCCCAGAAGTCCTAGAAAAGTCAGAAATCCCAGAAGAACTTCTGCCAGAGCCAGAGCCCAATCTAATCGAAGAGATAACGATCAAAGAAGTCACCAAAGTCGAGGAGAGCATCCCTGTGGAGGAGGTAGAGACCAAAGTGATCGAAGAAACCGACGTATTGGTCCTACCCCCAGCACCACCCTCTGACATCGAGATTGTCGAGGACACAGAACCAAAAGAAGAAATCCCTCCACCCCTTCCAGATTCACCCATTCCAGTGCCCAAGGCCTCCTCAGACCTCTTGAACTTCATGTCCTCCCAGATATCAGACACTCCTCCTCTATCCTCGATAATTGACTGCTCTGCTGTGCCCCAGGTGGCAGATAGCCTCGACAATGTCACCGAAACTCAAGTGCCAGGCCCTGAAAACGACATCTCATCGACTGACAAAGACAAGCCACAAGCTATTGATCCCCAGGATATCGATGATTTACCACCACCAGTTGACGATAATTCTGGCAATAAACACGAGATCCTCACACCCCCACGAAGTCCCAGCCCCTCATCACTCCCACCACCCAAAAATGAGTCCTCAAATGTTAACGATAACAGCATTAACGATGTTAGAACAGAAACAGTTAATAACATCAATTCTTATCATAACAATGTCGTTGATAAGGAGGATAGACTCGCTGATAGCAACGGGGATAAGATGCAGTGTCCATTAAATTACGCAGACATCGTGAAGAAAGACCAGGTGATTAGTTAATGGAGAAATTATCCTGGCATGTGTTGGAGGCAGCAATTAAAAAAAAACATGAGAATTTTGTTATGATGATTTCTGGCATCGTAAGCTCTGATAAGAACTGCTGTACTCTGTGGTAGTCTGACAATTTTTGGGGTCACTCTGGGGTGGACCCCAATTTCTGAATCTCCAACATGTCCGTTGGGTTCTGGGGGGATGGACTGTTGGGGCTCTCTCGTGGGCTTTTGAGGGGGAATTCCAGCCCTTTTTTGGGAGGGGGGGACTTCCTCCGAGGATCAAGGGGGCCTCGACTTCCCCATCCGGGTTTTTGTCCTATTGGGCAGACGGGGGGACTCCTGGGGGTGATCCTTCTCCTAGTACCTTGTGTTGTTTTACCTCGAGGTTTTCTTCACCTGTATTAACAGTTTTTAGTTCGTGTAGATAGGGTGCTCACTGATAGACGAGTTATTATGTGTTTTGGGAAGGAGAGGTTCAAGTGCCTAGGGGAAGAGGATGATTATGAAATTTTCAAAATTATTCTAGATCTTGAAAAACCACTTGAACGTCAAACAATTCATTATTATCGAAAGTCTGTTTGCAATTCTCAATTTATAAAGATTTAATGAATAAAATTGTTAGAGTATTTTAAAAACAGACAGGGAATAGAAAATAAATTTGAAAAAATTAAAAAAATGAAATAATTTCCGGAAATCTTTCAATCTATACTGATATTATAAATTCTAACAACAATTAATACCATAAGCACTTGAATCTCTCCTAAATGAATGAAATGCTGATTCCCTGTGTTTGCATCCTCTAAATTGTAATAATAGCATTCTGCAATCGTCAGCATGTGCCTTGTGGGAATCACATACCATGTACATAGAAATTAACAATTTAAAGGACAATGAGCAATATGTGTTGGGCTGCTTACGTCTTGGCATGCAGGGAGCAGCAAATTTAGAGATTAAACTTTAGTGTTGTTTTTGTTGATGGAACGAGAGGAGTAATAAGAGTTTTGTGTTTGAGCAGAGCATAGCCGAGCCAGAGGCACCAGTCGAGAAGATCAACGAGGTGACGACAGAAAAGATTGAAGAGGCACCCAAGAGCCTTCCACCATCTGTTCCAATTGAGGTTTCTGTACCTGCAGCACCCGTCATCACCGAGGATGTTGCATCAGTCACCAAAGTGAGTTCTTATCAATCGATAGTTTATTTTTACCTCATTTCGCACTGATTAAAAATATTAAAATGATGATCGCCATAAGACCTGTGACTCGCCGAGCGACAGCAGGTCCTCGAGACTAAAATAAAATTTAATTTAGCCCAAGAAGACTACAGAGCGAGGGGCCATCTGATAACAATTACGATATCAATGCCATCTCTTTTTGCAATTATTCATCACGAACTTTTTAACTAAAATAAATTTCCTTTGGTTTCAGGCGATTGAGGAAATCGACATCAATGAGAAGGCAGTCGCAGCGGCAGTGAACGAGACCATTGAAAGTGTCAATACAAATGTGAGTTTAATTATAAAAAACCATCCTCACAATTTTAACCAAACTGTGTATCAACTATTAACTCAACTCTTTAATCAATGACTAATTGGTATCAATTGTCTTCCACAGGAAATAATTGCCGACATGAATCACCAAAACACTCTGAACGAATAAGCGCCGCTAAACGAATTTGTATTTTGGGAAGAAGAAACTTTTTTTTTCTCGTTAAAGCCAAAAAAAAAGTATATTATATAGATATGTATATTTGGACCATTCCTGCAAACTAAACTGAATAACAATTTTTTTTTCGTTAATGAGCAGCAACAGCAAAAACAAGAAAACACCAACGAACCCATAAATAACGACTGATGTTGTTCAACATCGACCAAGGGCATGAGAACCAATTCGTTCGTTTTTTAATTTAAAGGAAAGGAAAAAACAAATTTTATTTCAAAATTTGTAGGGCCTATTAATTGTACAATTCGACAGGCAGGGGTGGTAGAGAGATTTTTTTTCCAAAATTATCAGTTTAATAACAAATAATTTTTTTATCAATCCACAAGTGAAGTTTTAGAACGTAGGAAGTTCATTTGCCACATTGTCGATTGACTCAATTATCTCGATTGTGCCGAGATAATTTTACACTGAAGAAAATCATCGGAATGAACTTTTTGCGTTTTATCTTAACTAGAATTCAAACAATTAAAAAAAAAATGGATAGGCAACAAAAGTAGCGCAGGCGATGAATTAATTTCACGAATCAACATCTCAACAAACTATTGACTGAAATTAAAAACACGAACATCGATTGATCATCGATTGCGATCAATCCCTGCAAATTTGAAAAGACGAAAAAAAAATATGTAGAAATTTTAAAAGTGTCATTAATTGTTATTAAGATAATTCTAATGGGAAATAAAAAAAATTATTAATGTAGCAGTGAGACGAGCGATAAGATTCGTGGGCGAAAGAATTAATTAATTGAAAGAGCTGATTGTAAGTGTGTTCTGTTTAATTGGCTTGAAATCATCGTATTTACCTCATAAAAAAGAAAATACTCATAAAAATAGGCAGGTGAATACGTGTGCATTAAATACCCTTGGTGTCAATAATTGCCACGAAGAATGATCAATTACCGATGAATTAATGAACGAAGGGTCGAGCGGTAAAAGGGCGTGTGTGGATTTTTTTTGTAAGTAAGAAATGAAAAATGTGCGAGAGACTGAATGATGGGGCAATTATCGACAAATGAGGATTAAGAAATGATAAAGGGTACTGAGCCAATACGTGACACACTACATTAATTATCATTTTTTCGTGCTCGTGGAATGAACATTCGATCGAATAACTTCTGTTTTTAACGTTTTAATTACGTAGAGATGGTTGAAGGAGATTAGTAAGAAAGTGTTTCCATTATCTCGTGAATATTCCAACAACTACTGGATTCAGGGAACAATGTCTCTCGATATTTTTCCCGAAAATCCAATGGTTTGAGAGAAAATCACAAAATAAACTGCAGCCTCCGATCTCCAAGAACAAAACCACGAAACATTATCCATCCCATTATTTAGCGAATATCTTTGAAACCAATGGGTTGACGTGAAAATATCAGTAGTTTTCCTGAAAATTCTGTTCTTCACAAAAAAAATTGATATTTTCTCTTGAACTCCTCCAAAGTTATCCGCCAAACGAAATCTCCTTCTCCAATTTCCCTACCAAGTCCCTTCCAACCCCTTGATTCGTCCAAATTTATTAATTTCCTTCAATTCGTAATTGCAAAGAGTTTACACTTCCACACTGCGAACACACGCACACTAAAACAAAAACTTTTTACAAGAAGAAGAAAAAAAACATACGATTACAGTAAGAGCGACGTAAGTGATATATAATCTAGACGTAGAATGAAAAGAAAAACGAAGTTAAAAAATCGTATGTGTAAATTCGACGTTCGAGGGGCTACTCCATTAAGAAAGACACTTTGCCCAATGACGAAAGCCTATCGTAATTTTATGATAATCATCCAAACCGAAAAGTGGGAAAGACAAACTATCGCCTAATTAAACATAACGTGAAAAAATATGTCAAAAATCGATAAAAATTAAAGTAACGAGACCCGCACAATATTTACCATCCCCCCGAAAATACAAAAAACTAAATGAATAATACATTTTTCAACGTTTTTACTACGATGTTTCTACGTTTATACGAATCTTCATGAGAAAAAAAAAATGAGAGGAGAAAAATGATTAACAAATAATTGCCTACAAACGAATTTTGTTGATAAGGGCCGTAGCTTAGATAACGCATATATGTATATGCCTCACATCGGAAAATATTTCTAAGTGTTAGAGTCTCCTTTTTTTTTTCATAATTTTTTCTTTTAAAAAAAATGATAAATGAGGTATCACTCGCATTTGATTTTAATGATTTTAATTTAACGAATGAAAATGATTAATTCAAAATGAATGATGATGGAGGGGAGCGAGGAGGAGGGGAGGGGGATTTTGAGGATAAAAGTGTATAGTAAAATCTTAACTATATGGAGTTTAATTAAATATTGTCCGTAATGATATTTACAACGAAAATGGAAAAAAAATGAAACGAGAAGTGATGAAAATTTTCGATATTTCGTTTGAGGAATTATCTCCAACGAGATGGAAACAACTTTTTTAATTAAAAATATGGAAAAATGGTGAAAAAAATGATGATGGACCTGAGGTGTCTGTGTACCATCGCCCATCAACCGTCTGGGGTGTCTCCATTCCGATTAGAATTCCATTTTCGGTGATTGAGGGACTCGGGGTCTGGGTACACGAACCGATCAATTTTTTCATTTTTTTTTGTACTCCGTTCGTTCTCTTGAGTTTTGGAGGGATCGAGACACCTTGGACGTGGAAGTACCCAGTCTTCAGTATCTTCGATCAGCAGTTATGATAGTAACTATTCTACATTTATCTATATCCTATAATAAACTGTGAAACAAGTGTATAATGGTGGTTTATATTTATTTCCCGAAAATCGTGGCGATTTGAGACCATCACTCATTCACTTCCTCTATCCTCATGGTTTTTTTATTCATCTAGGGAAAATAATTAGTTCGCATTAATTAATATCATACATTGGCAGCCTCCAGTGTTTTGATAAAGCCATCTAGTTCCTCTCGGTTCATCTCGATGTCCAAAATTTCCTCCTGATCTTTCTCTTTCACCCTGAGATCTAGCTGGAGGAGAGGCTCCTTCAACGAAGACATTTTACTCGATCCCATTACCAGCTGGAATAATTATAAAGATGACTGTAGATTTCTACAATTACAAGTGAATAAAAATTAAAAACACCTTTAATCTCCAGTCGAAGTCTATCATCGTGGCAGTCTGTTTCTGGGAATGGTTGAATGCCAAAGCCTTCAGTAATTGATCTCTTCGAATCTTCAGGCAGTCCAGGATGATAACCTGAACGTTTTCAGGTACGTGGAAGAACTCTGCAGGCATCTACCAATAGAAATCCCACATTGAGTAATGAATCGTTTTATTTCACACATTTTTTTCGTATTTTTCATTCGCACTTTTGTGTCGTCGAGGTGGAGAACCGCTGGATTATTGAACAATACTAAGAGTATTTTATGAATATAATTATATTCATCCTCCGTCCAGCCAATATTGAAGAATTGAGAATATGTAGGTCCTGAGGAGCAACAAATTTCACTGATGCAGGAATGTATAAACTGAAAGACAACAAAATTCGATTAATAGTTAATTCCAGAATGGAAATAACATTTTACCTGTGTCAGTAAAGTCTTATTATCCTCTTTTGCGAGGCATAAATTCAGATGTTGTCCATCCATATCAACAATTATTCTGTGCCACCCCCATGGAGAACTAAAAGAACAAAAACATTCAGTTGTCCATCGAAGCTGTCAAATAATATCGAGTGAATTTGAGGTTATGCAAAGGGAGGCGCCCTCCCTCTCTTGGGGTGCAGTACTACGACGACGCTGGGGTCATTCAAACCCCCCCAGAACTAAGCTTCTACTTTAGTCAATCTTCTTTGGTTAAGACCAAAATCCACCCGCTAAATTCTCTTCAATCAATTATTTTTCACTGACTATTGGATTTTACGTGATTGCACTGTTTTTTTTTAAGAGAGAATTATTTATTAGGTTCAGAATTGAGACTGCCCGCGGTCTTCTGTGCGCATGCAGGATGTTCTGTGCGCATGCGCGGAGTATCGCCTGACGACCCCCCACTCGGGCGCCGTCGCCAACGCTGCGCCATTTTGAGTTGGGAGTCAGTCGTTCGGCGGCAGCGCGTGGAACGGTCGGTTGCGTGTCGCGTAGTGAAAATCCGTTAACATCGGGGTCCTAGTGAGTGTAAAAAACCGGTGCCGCCTGTGAACATTGAAAATACAAAGTGCAGGACTGAGTGCAAGTGATTTTGGGATGTGAAATAATTTTTTAAATAGTTTATCAGAGCATTTTGAGTGATTGAGATTTTTCCTTTGTTACACTGAACTTCGGTATTGTCGAACGGCCGCCCGGCGTCATTGTGTTTACATAAATTCCTTTGTCCGTTTCTCGGAATTGTTCAGTGTGTGTTTAGATACGGACAGCAGTGAGAGTGCGAATTAAATTCGAAGGATTACCTTTCTCATTCATCTTATTTTGAATGATTAAAAATGTTATTTGATCTTTGATATTATTTTATTGATCTTTGTGGATTTTGAGTTGATAAAACATTCTTGGTTGTGTGGT
>NW_011887745.1:2244912-2247010 GCF_000806365.1 Fopius arisanus | reverse complement strand
CCGTTTCCAGATCTTAGCCTAGGGGCCAGGGGGAAGTACACTCTTGCGCACGAGGAGCATGAGTCATACTCCGCCTGTTGGCAGCTGTTCCCCAAAACCGTTGCATAATTACAAGATTACGAGAATCATCAAGAAGAAAAAACCGCGAGATCCGCGAAAAAAACCGCGGGATCCGCGACAGAGCTATCACGAAATTGACTCATTTGCCGAATGCTAAATATTTATCAGCCAAGATCAATATTCTAGTTATCTCTTATGATCGTTCCAATGGAAACCAAGTGGTATTAAAGTTGATCATCTTTTCGGACGTATCTGCGCTCGATTTAGGACAACGGTCACGATTACCTTCTTCTTATTTACTTCATATGTTGGCAAAAATATTGGAGATTCGCTAGATCATAGTTGAAGGGGATATATGAAAGCCATTACCCATGATGAAGACTATAAGGTGCCTCAAGTAGTCTGCTTACCTTTCGCGAACTTGCCTCCATCGAACCTGGATACGATCCATACGCTGTTACATTATACTGGGACTGAATGTCTGCGATTGAATCAGAAGACCTGTTTTGTAACCTTTGATCAGCCTCGCTACCTTAAAGCCGTAGAGATTGTAGCAGATGACAATCATCTGTTGACGGATGTGGTGGTGAAATTGGGAGGTTTCCATCTCCTGATGTCATTCCTTGGAGCCATTGGATAATATGCTGACAGGATACGCTTTTAGTTGAACAGTTCGAGGCCATCTGCTAGTTCACAGCGCCTTCGGTGGAATCATCATTGGATATGAAGATTGTTTCTGCGATCAAGACCATTATCACGTTCAGGACTTGTTCAAGGACTACCTCACTCAACCACCAACTCTGCAGCAAATAAATGATGACGATCAATTGTGTCAAATGTCTTCCAAAATTTTGAATACTCTGCACAGCGTGGACGGGACTGATCAGACATCTAGGTTCTGCCTTCATTATTTTCATTGCACCACCCCGGTCATGCAGTTTATCGAAGCTGAACGCTTGGGTAATTGGCAGCTTCATCTTCAATGCATAAGGGATATGCTGCCGACCTTTCATGCTGCTGGTTACCTGGCCTACGCTAAATCCATCCAAATTTACTTGGAGAAAATGGTGCTGTTACCTGTCATCATGGCGCCTGCTGAATATGAAAAATTCACAACGCAGGGGCACTTCACCATCAGACGGTCTGATAAAAAACGGGCTGGTATCTGGACCGACAAGACCATAGAACAGACGTTGATGCGCATAATGGAAATCTCTAGAGGCCGCACCACTGGGCGTGGAATGAATCAGGAGGGAGTCATTGCAAAGTGGATACTCGGGATGCCAATTGCCTATGAGCTGATGGAAACTTTTGAAGAGTTCTGTGGAGTTAAAGCCGCTAGTGTTGAGCAACACACGGACGTGAGACCAACGCATATTCGACGAGATACCCAGGATTATTTCAGGCTGATGGAGTGGCTCCGATTGTGGCTCACAATCCGTTTGCTGGAGATGAATCTAATAAGTTGATGGCCATTGCAGACGGACTGTGTAGTGGAACTGACGTCAATTCTGATAGTGCCATCGAGATTGGAAAAATATGCATGGAGCAATGGTGGGAGCAAATGCAGCAGACGTCAAGCTGAAGCGTTCAACACCACACTGCTCTTCCAGTGAATCACAGCGCTCACAAAGGATGATAGTCATCTGGCTACTAGTTCTCTGCATCATGAGCTAGCTCCATTTCCTCTTTCCCTATTTGCTAATCTAGGCTTGAAGAGGAATTTAAAACCCATCAAAAGCTGGCACAGCCAATGCAGCACACTTCAATATGTTCGATGGAAATAAACAGAGGCAGTTTTTCGCGAATTAATTACGCAAATGGAAAATTTTTCTTTTTATTTTTTTTTTTTATTTTTAAGGCTGTGTCAGGATTATATCAAGCCAGCACAGCCATACGAAAAATTGAGTAATATTATTTTTTGATTGTTTCTAATGGGTGAGCAAACTCTGGAATAGCGAGAGCAAGTCTGCTCACCCTTCATAAATATGAATTAATTAATTAATTAATCAACAAGGCTAATTTCCATTTTCATACT
>NW_011887745.1:2240996-2242747 GCF_000806365.1 Fopius arisanus | reverse complement strand
GATAGTCCAGACCGGGACTTGAACCCGGGACCTTCCGATTATGCATCGGGTGCTCTCCCAACTGAGCTATCCGGCTCCTAGCCATTTCTTCTATTCACTTTTCTTGCCTATATATAGAGCACCGCCGTCCTTCATACCGCAAACATTTTTACATCCTAGAAGGGAAGAAAATATAGCGTTTAGTTGGAGTAGTTGCATCAAGGGGAACTAGTGCTCGTCTCCGTTCATCTCATGGTTCATTCGTCCATCACACGACGTTGACATACATACCAGATGACAACGAGAAATCGGGAGTTTGGTCAGAATTTGACGGTGAAAATCCCGGCAAGAAAATCAACAGGAAGGACAAACACAAAATCAGCGTCCAATTAATGGTATATGCGAAAAGTTGTTGAAGAAAGATGAGGCCAGCTCGGTTTTCGAAATTGAAATCTTAAATTATAAGTGCTCTATTAATTTTATAGCCTTACGTCATTGTATTTCTGAGAATAAAAAAATTGGCCTAAAAAATTGTTCATTCTGTTTACCTACCGAAACAATATTCATCTGTTTTAAGAAAGGTGTATTCCTTTACAATTCCAGAGCGGAATTAGTTTAATCATAAATTATTTGGAGCGCTTAATCCTGCGATTGTTTACCTCGTAGTTGGCTAATGACGCAATACTCTCTCGTAAGTTCATTAATAAGCTAAGGTTTGACCGATTATATGTAGATGACACCGAGCCAAAATTACAGTGGGTTTCACATGCATTCCCAGTGTCATTTTGCCCTGGTCTCCTCCATTGTAACTACTGAAACTCAAGTAATACCTTCAAAAATCCTTTCTCCAGTTCGCAAAATATTCAGAGTGTTCTAATAGCGAAATAAAAATTCTCTACTAGTTGATTAATTGGTCATTGTCACACAGTAGCCAGTAATATGGATTTTAAGAGCTGGAAAATTTTTAAACTTAAGAGTTACCTCTAGCAACACCTTCTTCAGTTTGCAAAGCTCTCCGAGTGTGAATCATCAGAGCCATATATCTAAATTTTCTAGCGCCATCAGATGATGCCAAATCATCTCTTGCGTTCACTGGGGCTTAATGTTAAAATTTATTATTCTGATGAGGCTGAGGGAAGCTTCTGAGGGGTGAGCAAACTCTGGGGAATAATTTTCTGTCGTCAAGATCATATAACGGAATTTGGTCAAACCGTAGGAAAATAGAAAATCATCTCACTCGTTGACTGAGGTACAATCATTACAACTGTGACTCATAATGAGTCTGAGCAAATTTTCTGAGGGATGAGCAAACTCAGAGAAACAAATTCCTGTTATCAGGACCATATATCTGAATTTGCTCAACCCGTAGGAAAATAGAAAGTCATCTCACTCGTTGACTGAGGTACAATTATTATAACTATGACTCATAATGAGTCTGAGCAAATTTTCTGAGGGATGAGCAAACTCTGGAGAATTATTTTCTGTCGTCAGAATCATATGTCTTAATTTGCTCACACCGTAGGAAAATAGAAAATCATCTCACTCGTTGACTGAGGTACAATTATTATAACTGTGACTCATAATGAGTGTGAGCAAATTTGCTGAGGAATGAGCAAACTCTGGGGCATTATTTTCTGTCCGTAGAATCATATATCTGAATTTTCTCACACCGTAGGAAAATAGAAAGTCATCTCACTCCTTGACTGAGGTACAATTATTATAACTGTGACTCATAATGAGTCTGAGCAAATTTTCTGAGGGGTGAGCAAACT
>NW_011887745.1:2232457-2238914 GCF_000806365.1 Fopius arisanus | reverse complement strand
AGTATGAAAATGGAAATTAGCCTTGTTGATTAATTAATTAATTAATTCATATTTATGAAGGGTGAGCAAACTTGCTCTCGCTATTCCAGAGTTTGCTCACCCATTAGAAACAATCAAAAAATAATATGACTCAATTTTTCGTATGGCTGTGCTGGCTTGATATAATCCTGACACAGCCTTAAAAATCAAAAAAAAAAAATAAAAAGAAAAATTTTTGATTTGCGTAATTAATTCGTGAAAAACTGCCTCTGTTTATTTCCATCGAACGTGTTGAAGTGTGCTGCATTGGCTGTGCTAGCTTTTGATGGGTGAATTTAAAAGAGTCAGATTTGTACCACGCCTTCACATCTCGACCGATGGGCGATATGAACGGGACTCAGTACGAAATTGTCATTGACGGAGGATTCATCTTGCACAAAGTGGGCTGGGTTCGTCGAAGTACGTATCAACATATCATCAGAAGGTATCAAGAGTATATAATCAGAAATCACGGACGAAATAATATCGTGGTTTTTAATGGTTACAAGGAGACCGATGTTGGAATCAAGTCGTACGAGAGACTGAGACGCTCCAGCCGCAACAAAGGAACCGAAGTTGTTTTTGAGATGGACATGGTGGTGACCCTGAATCAGTCTTCATTTTCAGCTAATGATAAGAACAAAGACAGATTCATTAATTTCCTCAAAATTGAACTGGTCAACAGTGGGATACACATGCTGCAAGCTCGTGAAGATGTTGATCATTTGATCGTAACAACTGGTGTTGATCAGCTTCAATGCCATGAGAAGGTTGCAGTTGTTGGAACAGACGTTGATCTCTTGATATTGCTCACAGCCCTGACGCCAGAGAATAAAGAAATTCTCTTCATCAAACAAGTCGCAGAATGGCTAATATGTTGTATTCAATTCAAGAACACAAAGACTTGAAGGACAATATATTATTCATCTACGCATTTTCAGGAGGTGATACCACGAGGTCAATTAGTGGAAAAGGGACGTGAGCGGTTCTGAATGTTCTGAAGAAGAATTCAAGATGATTCATCGGTGTTGTAATTTTCAACGATCCAAATTCTACCAAGGGTGGTATCAATGAAGCAATTGAACGTTTGATGCTGGCTGTGTATGGAGCAAAAAACACGGAAACCTCCATTAACAACCTATGTTATAATAGTTTTATGCTTTCTACTGTACGAGCAACGACAGAAGTTAGATTGTTGAAACTTCCATCTACTATAGAAGCGGCTGAAGAGCGTCGGCGACGAGTCTACTTACAGATCCAAAAATGGCTGAGCAATGAGGTGACTAAACCAGAAGGTTGAAAAAATCCGCCCGCTCCAGACTCTATCCTGAAGATGTTCTCCTGTTCATGCAAAGGCAACAGTTCAAACAGATGTGGATGCAGGAAAGTGGGGCTCAAGTGCTCTGCTACTTGTTCAGGTTGCCCAGGAAATTCTTGCACAAACTCGAGGGAAATCGATTTATCGAGAGATGTATGAAGTGATGCTACACACCCATTGATCGTTAAGCTGGGGTGTTTCATCACTGATAAAATGGGGGGTCTGCTAATACCAAAGAACATTATTCTCCCATTCACTTTGAATCAAGTCTCTTCGACGAGGGTCCAATATTGAATGATGATGCCCCAAGCTGCAGTGGAGTCTCTCTTCTCAAGAAGCCCCGTTTGGAATGAAAAGAAAGGTATTTCTTATCATTGTTATCGTTTTTAATAGATAATTCTTTCAATTATTCGTAATTTTGTTTTAATCCTGGAAAGGCAAGGCAATCGAGGCTAATATCGGAATTGTTATCAATTTTACGCATATTCAAGTATTGTTTAAGTCAGTAAAATCTTTAGAATTGAGTATCATTGTTATCTAAACTTTTTATGTAAAAACTAGTATTTACAGTGATATTTTTCTACTTATAATAATGTATTTATTCAATGGTCAAAAATATGATTTGCAAACTCAATTAAAGTATTTACTCTACTACTCAAATAATGGCTCAGATGATTTTGGTACCTCACTTATTTGTTCCAATTCATCACGGAATAATTCGATTAACAACCTTAACTTTTTCAAACTTTCCACTTAAACTTTTTTCAATGTTTGAAAAATATCTTCTGCATCACATTATCCGTACGGCTTAAATCTACTACGTATCGCGCTACTTCGAAATAAGTGCGCGCATATAGAGTTTGCCCTTACATAATTAGCTGATTGTTTTGTTCGATATGGGGTTAAAATTACTAAACAATTTATTAGCACAAAACTCATGAATCCTCGCCATACGTTTCTAACTTAATTCTATAAAGAATCACTTTTTTCAAATGCTAATATTTTTTTCTGAGCAATTGAGTGAAATTATTCAAAGCTACAAACATTCTTAGCATTGGCTTAAAAATTCTCATATCTTTAAATTTTTTAAAAATATCTTCTACACCGATCTTTTTATGAACATTGTAATACATGATTGCAGAGATTTTTACCGATCAAATGGATATTTTTTCATCGACGGTGAATTGATGTAGCACTTTAATGCCAAATTGACTTGTGACGATGCGGAATTTTGCACCCCCCCCCCCCCCAGGCCCCCTAATTGATACAGCTTATGTTTCCAAGGTTAAGTTAGGTCTAAGTTACTCTTTTTTCGCCACTGTTGGGCACCCATCCCCAGATATTCCTTACCACCGTCCTCATTTCCCCCCGCCCTAGCACTCGCGCATCAAGGAAAAGGACAGACAATAACGAATGCCCCCGATTAACACCGACTATCACCATAATCGGGAGGAAGAGGTGAGGATGATTGCCGCCTTCACTCGTGCCACAGCTTCCCTACCAGTCACTGCCCCGTAAAGTAAAAGAGTTACACCGAAGAGACCCTGTGAAAAGACCCTGACAAATTGTGAAGGAACAAAGTGTGAGGAAAGGAATTAGTGTGTAAAACGAATTATTGGAGGAACTATTTTCAGAAATACTGTGAGAGGAACTATTGGAAAGAATCTGAGGAGGAGAACTATTGCGAGGAGAGGAACTATTCTCGTGTGTGAAAGGAACTATTGGAAAGATTGTGAGGAGGAGAACTATTGTGGAGAGGATACACGGAAAGAGCAGAGAGAGAGAGAAGGAAGGAAGGAGGCAAACGCCCAGAGGAAAACCGAGAGAATTCTGAGGACACCATTGCTCGTGAGTGCCCCATTTTTTATTCCCTGCCCCAACGAATTTCCCTGCCCCGTGCCAATTTCCCCCCAACGGTGAGCCTCCAGTAAATTTATTTTAGTTGTAGATTAAGCCCCCTATTAATTATTACCTTTTCAGTCGGCCCCCCTCACTTCTCCCCCATTTTCCAGAGTTAGAGCCTCCCCTTCTTTTTATTATATTATTTCGCGTAGCCGCAAGTGAGTTGGCCTTATCCCCCACCCTCGAGTTATATTAGTTAAAAGGCCCGGAGTAATTGTTGTATTAATATCTGTGTATTATGGAGACTGGAATATATTAAAATTCAATCTACTTAAATCCCCCCCAGTAATTATTCAGACCCCCCCCCCACCCTCTTATTATTTCAGGTCCCCCTTAAATTATTTAGATTACTGGATTTTGCCCCTAATTTGATTTTCCCGGATATATCGTGCCTTCTTCGAGAATTAATCTATTTTAAATTCCCGGCCAAGGTCACAAATGTCACAAAAATAAGCTGTATGAATTAGGGGGAAGGGGGGGGGGGCGCAAAATTCTGCCTCATCACAGAGTCCCGGGGGTAGTGCATACATGGGGTTTACACATCCCCATGTTAAACGACTCCAAACCATTATTTCCGTTCCATTGTTAAGCAAAAACAGTGTCATTATTCTTCTTCGTGACCTTCTCAGCGACTCCAGGAGTGAAGAGCTGGAAGGAGGGCTATAGGATTATTTTATAATATCATTCATTCAAACCCATTGGTAACCCGTATTTTTACCTCCCATTTCCAACGTTTTTTTTTTTTTTTTCTTTCATTAATGTGAGGGGCAGCGGGTCCGACCAATGATCGAAACCGATTCCAGGTGCTGATATCTCTGTCTTCTCGGGGTGGTAATTTTGCCACGGCCCTTCTCAATTCATTATCTTCACATACTTCATCTCTGACCTTATTCTTTCCTTTTTCCTGGGGGGGGCGGGGGGATCTTTTTTTTTTCTTCGGGGGTTACTAACCTAATTCTCTTCTTACTTCTTATCCTTATTCCTTTTTTTTTCGTGCTGGGGGGCTTGCCTAATGCTAATCCTAACTTAACTTCCTAACTATTCCTAATCATTACTCGCTTCCGGGTCGGTTTATTTCTCCTCTGGGGTTCCTGGGGTTTGGGGGTTTTCCGGGGCCTTTTTAGACTGGCCTGGGGTTACTCTTACGGACTCGGGATGTTCAGGGCATTCGTTAGGGGTTGGGTATTCCTGGGGTTCTGGATATTCCTGGGATATTGGGGACTGGCTTGAGGTTATTTCTGAGGGTTCGGGATTTTCTTGGGGTACTGTGGGCAGGATCGGGTTTTCTGGGGTTTGTTCGGGTGTGGGATATTCATGGGCTCCAATGGGGTGTGTTGGGATTCGGGATTTTCGGGGTTTCCTTGTGTTATTCTTCCGCATTCTGAATCGTGCTGGGAATCTTCGTCGTTTCTGGGATTTTTTGGGATTCGATGATGTCATAGAGTCCTCTGAGGTGCTTTGGAATTTGTCATCTTCTTGTGGTACTTTGGTAGTGGGATCGTCATGGGATTCGGCGTTTTCCTGGGCTACTTCGGGACTGGTTTCGGGTTCCTGGGGTTTGTTGGAGTTCGGGGATCTCTTGGTTCCTTGGGAGTTCGGGGCTTTCCTGGGTTTCTTCGAGGTATTTTCGGGTTTCTGGGTGGGTAGAGGTAGGGAGTGAGTGGTGGGTATAATTCGACAGGGACTGGGATATTCAGGGACATGAGGGGCGGGATGTGGTTCAGGACAGGGGAAGGATAAACGTTTAGGGGGATGAGGGGTGGGATGTGGTCCAGGACAGGGGGATGGTAAATGTTCATGGGTCGAGGAGAGCAGGTATGCTGAAGGTTAAAGGGGCATGGAATTTTCAGGGACATAAGAGGGGGAATTTGGGCCAGGGGAAAGTGTTTGTGGATGTGGCTTTGGAGGGGTTGAGGATATGGAGTGTGTGACAGGTTAAAGGGACATGGGATTTTCAGGGACATAAGAGGTGGGATTTGATTTATCGGGGTTGGGGTCTGGTTTTTCATTTTTTCTTTTTGCTCAAATCTCTTCCTTGATCTCCTATACTTTTTTCTCAATGGTTGTGGAGCTGATGGTCCCAACCTTGTGAATGCAACTCTATTTTCAACCTTTTCTCTCTGTTCTTCAATTCGCCTACTTTCTTCAATTTTTTCCATTTCTTCTGCTAATCTAGTCCTTCTAAATCTTTCCTTTTGTTCTGTCGGCCTATTCTCTTTATAACTCAGGGGTTCTGGGGTCGTGGGGATAGAGGGTTGTCGGGGTCCCGGAGGAGTCTGGTTGTATCTTACTGAAAAGGGGTTGCGGGTCTGGGTTCGTTCGGGAGGGATCTGGGGATGGATTGGTAATGTGGGATTGACGGTCGATGCCGGTCCCGGAGGAATTTGGGGATATTTTTGTAAGGGAGGGTCAGAGGTCTGGATAGGTTCGGGAGGGATCTGGGAATATTCTGGAGACGTGGGATTGACGGTCGATGCCGGTCCCGGGGGAATTTGGTTGTATTGTACTGAATGGGGGTTGAGGGTCTGGATCGGTTCGGGAGGGGTATGAGGATATTCTGGTGTAGGGTTTTGGGGGTTCAGGTGAGAGAGTCGGGTTGAGGGGACAACCGCTAGGGCGGGCAACTCGATCCGAACAGGGCTGTGAAAACTGATTGGGGTATTTAGAGTTTTTTCTGACTCAGGAGTATGTCTGGTAGTTATATTTTCAACTAAACGGCTATCTTTATTTGATGAATTTTCCCAAAATTGAGGTGGAAAATTGAACATCGAAATGGGGATGAGAGATGAATCGACTGTACTGTCCCATGGCGCTACTTTATCACCGCATCTTTCTCTAACCTTAAATCTGACAAATCTATCAACCATTACCTCTGGGCTTCCGAAAAAATTTATTTCTAGGGCATCCAATGCCGCTCTTTGCCCATGACTACTCAACGTCTTAAATTTTGATCTCATGTCTTCACCATAACTAATTATTTCGGGTTCAGTAGGGGTGATGGGAGGGTTTGCACTTATGCTCCCGGGGGGATCATTTCGGGGATTGGGGGCCATCGTTACTCGGGGAATGAGGGATGAGGGGATCAGGAGAAGTTCTAATTCTGTCCTAATCCTAAATTTATTCTAACCTAACAACAAAAAAAAACAATTTCTATTTCATTGCGGGGGCCATTGCCGATTATCACGGCCCTGGGAATTTTCGGCAGAGAAAATAAATTCA
>NW_011887745.1:2222961-2229997 GCF_000806365.1 Fopius arisanus | reverse complement strand
TTCCGGATTATCGGGGAGTCGAGTGGCCTCGTGCCGTTTCCAGGTCTTAGCCTGGGGACCAGGGGGGAGTACACTCTTGTGCACGAGGAGCATGAGTCATACTCCGCCTGTTGGCAGCTGTTCCCCAAAACCGTTATATAATTACAAGATAATGAGATTCATCAAGAAGAAAAAAAAAAAAACCGCGAGATCCGCGGAAAAAACCGCGGGATCCGCGACACCGATCTGCTAAATTCTTACACACTACCGGGGGCTTCGCGGAGAGTAATTATTACAGCAACAAAAAAAATAATAATGGATAGAGTGATTGTTCAGAGGCTCACCGTTGGGGGGAAAGGATTATAAAAAGGGGAACTTCGTTGGGGCAGGGGATAAATGTACGGGTACTCACAATGTTAGCGGCCAATACTCGACCGAGAACCCTCAACTCTTTGCTTCTGGACTTTTCCTCTTTCCTTCCTTCTCCAGACTTCTCCACTCCTGGGTCTCCACGCTAGTCTAAATCTCCAACACAATGAAATTCTCCTCCGAACAATCTCTTTTCCAAAAACACTACTGGTCACGGGGCAGCTGTATCACAAGTGATGACTGCCAGTTATCTTCACACCTTCTTCCCTGATTATTGGTCATAATGGGGGTTACTCGGGGGTACTCGTCATCGAGTGTCCTTTTCTTCTTAGTTATTTCTTGAGGGTCAGTTGAGGGATGTCTCTTTCTTTTCCGGGTCACGTGGTGTCCAGTCTCTTCGTGGGGGGTTTTCTCCTTTTAGCCAGTCTGCGATGAGGGCGGCGTTGAGGGGAAACGGGGGGGGGGGGTTTCTTCTTCATCGTTGTCGTCCTTTTCCACGGTTGATGTGAGTACCGCGGCGAGGGGAAATGGGGTAGGGGGAAGGAGTATCTCGGGAATGGGTTATCCAACGGTGGCAAAAGAGAGTAACTTAAACATAACTTAGCCTAGGAAAAATAATAAGTATTAATTAGGGGGGGGGGGGGGGGGGGGGTGCAAAATTCTGCCTCGTCACAGTCGCCCCACGTCCCACGTCGGGCGCCATTTGTGACCTTGGCCAGAGAATTAAAATATAATAATTCCCGGCGAAGGCACGATATTGGGGAATTTTACGATAATCTCAAAAATGAAAGGGAAATTTATTATAATTTATGGGAGGACCTGAAATAATAAGAGGGAGGGGGATTCTCAATAATTACTCGGGGGGATTTATAAATTGACTATCTGTATTCTACTCTTTTTACAAACTATTACATCAAAATAATCCGGGCCTTTTAACTAATATAACTCGAGGGTGGGGGGTAAGGCCAACTCACTTGGTATTAAGGTTTAGGTTAAGGTTAGGTTAAGGTTAAGGTTAAATTTACTATGGGACAAGTTTGCACAAAGGAATAATTTGAATAAGAAGTGCTCCACTCACATCTCTTTAACCCTCAGAAGGAAGTCACTGGCTGTGTATTTCTGAATGATAAAGATGGGGTTCCGCAGAACAGAATATATTTAGGCTGGCGGTCTCACGAAGAGGGCTATGAAGTATCGACAAGAGACAATGTGGTGATTGCTGCTTATGTGACTGCCCAAACTGGGTTAGAAGTATATAATTATTTAGAAATGTTGGGGGAGCGAGTCTTATATTATGATACCGAATCCGTTATTTTTGTAACTACAGAGGGTAACTCTAGCCCTTTCGGAGAATGCGCGCGGTGGATTGAGTAATGAACTGGGTTGGTGCGGGGTTGGAAGCCACATCACTTTCTTCCTATCTGGCGGGTTACCGTTCTATAGTTACATTGATGTGACATGTTCGGTCTTCTACCGAATTTGCTTACACTCGCAGACACTCACAAACACACATGACCCACTCAGCTGATTGACTCGCTCGCCTCAGATGACCAGTGGCCTCTCACCTCTGACACCTGAGGCGCCACTTCCTGGACAGCTCCGAGTTATCAAATATAGATAATTCAATAAGGTCATGTGACCGCACTAAATTATATCACCTGTCACATTATGGCAGGTTAATCTCTCTCATTTGCATTTCGCCGTTCGAGAGTGTTTACGCGCATTTCGCAGAAGTTCGCTTCTTTCTCTCTAATTAGACCTGCTCATTGTTAGTTCTTCTCAGAACTATCTCTATAATTCCTTGAGTTATATACCGTTGTTGCTCAGCTCTTTATTGTGACTCATTAAGTGTATTTGGTGACTCTTTCATTAATTCAAATTAACTCTTTTTGTGACCACAGCACGCGAGTGATTCATTTGATCCTCTCATGCATCTTCCCGTAATCCAAAATTATCTCGTCCATCGATTAAAAATATCCCCAAAACCAGATTCCGCATCAAACATGACACCTGCGGGAAAAAAGTCCGAGTGTGGTCAAATTAAGAGTATTAACATTGACTATCGGACATACGAGATAGTCAACTTCATCAGGCCCTGCGTAGGCTTTTGGTCGGTAATGAAAACACATTTACTGTGGACACAATAGGTATACGCAGAACAACACATCACCAGGTAGTTATCCGTCCCGGGGAGAAAATTGTTAGTCACCGGTATGAAACCCAAACGAGTCGGTAACTCATCGGTACCGTATGGGTGTTGCCTCTAAAAAAGATCACGGATAAATTAGTTATGGCACAATCATATATTGTAAATTCATTTATTGCCAAATTCCTTATTGTAGAATGATTTCTCCTAAAATTAGGATTTAATCATATTTATGGTCTAGTCACTGAAATGATGTATATTCTGACCTTGGCCGGAAAATTAAAATATAATAATTGCCGGCAAAGGCACGATATTAGGGAATAATATTCTAAAAGAAAATTAGGGAAATGGACTGTCGCGTAGGGGACCTGAAATATTATGGTGAGGGGGAGGGTTTCAATAATTACTCGGGGAAATGGATAAATTGATTATCTATTTGCTGATCTCCATACAAAACTGACAAAACTATACCATACAAAATATAATCCGCGCCTCTTGACTAATAACTCGAGGGTGGCGGGTGAGGCCAGCCAACTCGCGACACAGTAGATAATTAATTAAAAAAAAAGACAAAGAAAAACAAAAAGAAACAGAAAAGGGGGGGAGAAGCTAAATAACCGTAAAAGCGGAAAGGGGTGAAGTTAGGGGGAGTCGACTGAAATGTGCACCAATAGGGGGTTAATTATACAAAAAAAATACTCCTACTCTCAACAGAAAATATCGAGATCTGAGGCTGACCGTTGGGGGATATTATTACTCGGGGTTTGGGAGTTCTTGTTGGGGCGGCAAAGGAAATCAAAGGGACTCACGGTGATGGCGGTGATTGTTTTAAATTCCCAGTCGTCAGATCCTCCACACGGTAATCCTCCACACACTGGCCTTACCCTTCTTTTCCTCACTCCTGGGTCCTCCACAACTATGCTTCCACACGATCCCGTCGACACTCTCTTCTCCCACAATAAACTGAACCCAAATATCCTACGATTTCTTAGGCAACAACACAATATCCTTGATTTTACGCCTCAAAAAATACCCTGACGCATTGGGCAGCTGTATAACAAGTGATGGCATCTTTTCACTTGTTTCTCGTCTTCCCCGATTATCGTCGATAATCGGAGTTAATCGCGGGGCAAAGGGAAGGAATATTTTGGGAGTGGGAGCCAACGGTGGCAGGGTTTCTAACCCGTTTCCGCGTTGTTCCTTAATCCTAATTATTCTAACTTATCCTAAGGAAAAAATGACAATGGATAAATTAGGGGGCTGGGGAGGGGCTGAAAAGGCGCCTCGTCACAATACGATTGGTAAATAGTTGTTGAAAAAATTTTATAAACGTATTTTCATATAGCAAGTGTGAAAGTATTTCTTTAAAGTACACTGTTCATTACCCCTCAGTTGGAATCATGGCTCCTCGTTGGAAGCATCCATTTACAGCTATCACATGTGGTCCCACGGTTTGCGGGAAGACAGCATTTGTTAAGCGTTTCCTCCATGAACTTGGTCAAATGTGCGATGTGCAATTTTCAAAAATCATATTTTATTATACAGAGGGGCCACCCATTTATAATGAGTGAGGAAGAAGTTTTGTGGAATAGTGAAGGGCTACCAGCAACATCGCATTCAGCTAATGGCAAAACTTCAAAATCCAAAACTTGTTATTCTTAACGACCGTATGCACCAATTCTGAAACAACGGAGGCACTGTTGTCGATCTTTTCCCAAAATGGTGGCTCCATTATAAAAATTTAAGCGTTATTTTCGTATCCCAAAACTTATTTCACGGAGGTAGAGGTCGGAGGCGTATTTCTCTCAATAATAATTATATTGTATTGTTTAAAAATCCACGGGACCGCGCTCAGATTAATCATTCAGCCCGACAAGTATACCCAGAAAATTCCAAATTTTACAGCAAGCATATTTTAATGCTACATCCAAGCCTTACGGTAATGTGTTGTTAGACTTGAAACAATCTACTCCTGAGAACTGTCGATTCGGTACCAGCTTTTTCCCTGCGGATTCTCGCCAAATTTGATACATCCCCCGATCAATGCAACATATAAAAACCCATGCCTCGGCTGATAATATATCCGTTCTGCGTGTGTAATGGGGAAGTCAATCGACCAAACGACTTGTCGTCTGCTCAAAAACGCAACAAAAACGCAATTTTGTTGCAAACAATCTACGAAACATCTCCTCTACAACGTCGTGCCTTACTCAAATCAGTTGATCTCAAGGTTATCAAGTGCATTTGCAAATGCGCATTGAATATTCTAAACAGAAACGTTCCTATAACACCTGCAGAGATGAAAAAATCGTCAGAACACAAAGTTCTTTTTCGTGGATTGGTAAAATTACATAAAACTTTGAAGCAAAAAAAGGAAATTGTTGCCGACCAAAAAGGCAGTTTTCTACAACTCATTCTGGGACCTGTTATTAGCACGTTAGTTTCAAAATTATTTAGATATGGAATTTGCGCGGAAGATGGTACTCTTACCTGATGATAATTTTGATAGAGCTTACCAACAAGGTGCAGAACATGAACGAGAGCTACAGAAAGTTCAAACACTGAAGGATCTCACCTCACGATTAGTAATTGAAAAGTGGAAATAAGATCAGGACGAACTAAGGCGATATTTATTTTTCACGTGTAGAAACGAGAGTGAAGAAAAGGACTTTACTTTGCCGCGCCAATTACATCTGTATGGTGAAGATTCCAGTTCACCTGCTGTCCCAAAAAGTATAAACAACAGGCCAGTGTTCCTTGCTCAGACATATTCAAGTATCTGAAGCACAGGTTGAAATGGGATTCGTCAGGTATAGTCCAGGTGAATGGAGTGCGTAAAACTGGCTCTAATATTGTTGATTTGGTGAATGACTCATTGAGACATAGACAAACAATCAAAGCCACGGGGAGAGAGTTATTTGTACGTTTCTTACTTTTCTTATTTGTACGTTTCTTTTGTTAGTAATAAAAGTTTCTGGCCTGGACATGCAATTTGTGGAGGCGTATAAAACCCTATTAGACCCATTATTAGAAATACAATACCCCGATTGCGTGGAGCCCAGCGTAGTCAGGGTGGGAGTAGCAGCGTGTACGAAGTGGGGCGCAGTTAGACAGAGAGAGCACCACGCGCTTTCCTTTCAAATTTAAAAAACCTTACCGCCTAAAAATTCAAACAAATTTCCACCAATTCAACGCGGTAAATCCTCGGTTGTATCGGGGGTAATGGTTCAAACATCATGGTGCCAGAAATTCATTCAGCCTTGTCAATAACCAAAATAACTTTAAAAATGTGGAAAATTTTGCGTAGAAATTTTCATTTTTAATTTCAAATTCAAGTTGTGAAAATATTATTATTTATAGATTTCGACTGTATAAACGATAATTATAGAGAGGAAGCAATAAATATTAATATTTACATGTTCTAATTTTGTTATTTTTTTGCTAAAAATGAACTATTTGTTGTTGTTTTTGTTTAATTACATAGTTCATTACATCTGTGATTTTTTCCCAAATTATTATCTTTAATGATAAAGCCAATTTTTATTCTTGACTGGGGGGCTTCGCCCCCCCAACCCCTTACCAGGGGCTCCTGGACCCCGCAAGGGACTCTGCCCCTGCACCCCGCTTTTTTTATGCCTTCAAATCTACATACTTATTAGCACAAAAAAAAGAGATGTGAGGGGGAAACTTGGCTCGTTTTTGGCTTTATCTTCAGACTGTTTTGGCGTTACCCAGAATGCACCACGTGGAGGTAAAGTCTGTTTGTTTGAACAAGCCCTCCAAATGAGGTAAATATAGAGAAATGAGCAAGCTTTGGATGCAATTGAGGATGAGAGGATGTGTTAGACATTTTAACACTTTTGATTCACTTGAAAATCACAAAAAAACTCTAATTTGCTTCGCTGCCTGATTAACACGCTTTGAAAAACAAAGGAGAATGAAGAAAAACAATGGCGGCAAGATTTCATTCGAATTTATATAATTCGTGAAAAATCCGCTAGATGGTGTAAAGGTTAAAAAAAAGGCTAGAAATTTTCATATGATATGATATTATAGATTTAGATTTATCCAGTAATATATCAAATATAAACCATATTTTTCAAAAAAAAGGGGTCCATTTTGCCCCTTTTTCCCTCTATATCTCAAAATACAGTGTAGAGGGAATTTTTTCATTATTTTTCTCGAACTCGCGAGACAAAATAGTTCGGAAAACAACCGTTAAATCGCGGCGCCAAAGTAATCGGAATTGTGCCTTCAATTCAGAGTAATTTATTCGAAGGAATTTTATGCGGAAGTTGATAGAGGGAAAATTGATTAATTGATATTTTTTAACAATGCAAAATGCAGCAAGAAAATTATTCATATTTTTCGTTCAAAAATAAAAAAATTGCCTGACGTAACGATTCCCCCTCTCTGACTCAAGCATCGTGGTCTTGCCCCTCCAACTACCTGAACGGTACAATAGGACCCCTTATTTTATAGTCATTGGCCTAATTGAGGTTTGGAGCTAGGTGAGCCGATTGAGCGCCTCACCCCCCCCCC
>NW_011887745.1:2207568-2222951 GCF_000806365.1 Fopius arisanus | reverse complement strand
CCCCCTCCCTCCCGCCAACCAAGCCGCGAACTGAAGTTAGAGCTATTGTAGCTCCGCTTGTTTGAGGTTCGTATTATATGTCCAACCCGGCCTTTTTCGCCAGTCTTAACAAATCTGTTGCCTCCTTGCTCGCGACGTGACTAGCGGTGGGGAAAGCAGTGTCCCAACAGCGTAGTCTCGTCGCTGCTAATGCCGGACAGTCGCACAGGATGTACAAGTTCTCGTCTTTTATAGGCGTATAATAAGTCTTATCATAATATAATTAGAATGACACCAGCATCACTAACATTAGTGTACCATAGAATGCGTGTATAGCAATCAAAAATATAAGTAAATTTCATGAGCGCCACGATTAAAAAATATTGAACGGCCGTTTGAATGCAAGCTGAATAACAATGTTCGCATCAGTAAGACGCAAGACGTCTTTGAGAAAGGATACGAATCAATCTGGAGCAATGAGATTTTTTAAATTGGCCGTGCTCGTCGTCATCAATTATTACCAAGATTATTATCAAGATTTAGCGGGGAAATTGATGTTTCTTTATGAACAAGAACTAACATTGGTCAATAAAGACCCAGCCACAGAACCTGTAATGTTTGAAGTTATAGAGAAATCTATTTTGCCGACCTTCATGGCTTTTACTCCAATATGGCAGACAATGTATACGTACATATTGAATACGGTTATTAAATGCACTTACATCGAGTATTGGCGTGATTACTTAAAATAAACCCTGGATCCCTCATTACCAAATACGACAACTGGTGACGAGGGTAAAAGTATTTTTTTTGATTCTGGAGGCTGGGTACAGAAAAATTGTGTTTTATTGAGACCGCATGGACGGGGTTTACGCACCACTCCATGGCGACAATTGAAGAGCTAAAAGCGGAGTTAGCTAAAAGTCAAAGTCAATATTCTATACTCCAGGATAAATACCAAGGACTGAAACAAAATGCTCCGACACAAATGGCGGAAAAAGACAATCAAGTTATGGACCTCACTGGCAGGTTACAAGAGCAGCTGAAGTTGACCATTCAACTCTAGAGTCAAAGTACACCAGCGCAAAATGCAGGAGCAGGACAACAAGTTATTACGAGCTGGGTGGGCCAAATTGAAGGTTACGAGCAAAAAACTGATTGGATACAATGGTTGCAGAGATTCGAGCACTTTATGGCAGGTAACCTTATCTCCGATGACAGGAGAAAGGAACTTTTTCTCAATCTATTGGGAAAAGAAGGTTATGCCCTACTGTCGAATTTGTGTGCCCCTGACTTACCAAAAACAAACTCATATGAGGTTATGGTCGAAGTAATGACCAAACATTTAAAAACAAAACCAAGTATCATTACAGAGCATTTCAAGTTTAACGTCTGTCATTCAGAAGGCCAATCAGTCAGTGAGTTTCTACCAAATCTGAAGAAACTCTCAACTCACTGTGAATTCGGAGCAGCGTTAAATGACACCATCCGTGATCGTTTTCTTTATGGTCTCCGAAGTAAAACGACGAAAAAGAAGTTGCTGTGCGAGAAGAACCTGTCATACGAACGAGCAGTGGAGATTGCACTGAGCGACGAAGCAGCTACCAAAGACAATGGTGAGATCGATCTACCCAAAGCGAGTAATCCAGTCAATTACATGAAGAATCATCGAGGCAACAAAAACCGAGGTTCTGAGGGCTCCAAGGCGGAAGTTTGTGATTGTTGTGGAGGTATGGGACACATTAAGCCACATTGCAAGTACCGTGAGCACACATGTAATAAATGTAAAAAGAAAGGCCATTTAATGAATGTGTGTCGGTATAATAGTAATACTGATAAAAATAAAAATTTGAACCGAAGTGGAAAATCAAATGATCATGAAAAGAAGTCAGATTATAAGAGGAATGAAGGTTATGTTAAAAGTCAAAAGTCAAATCAAAATTTCTTAGATGAAATGTTACAAATAAATGAAGATTTCGAAAATTGTTTTTCAATTGATGACAGAGAAGTTAAAGCAGTAGATAATGGTACACTCAGGGATTCTGGTCCAATTAAGGTTAAATTGACAGTAGAAGATGAAGGCATAGTTTTTGAATTGGACACAGAATCGCTCATTTCTGCTATTTCCAAGGAGGAGTTTTCGAGGAAATCATGTTTTAATAAATTTAATTTGCAAGAATCATCGAGGAAATTTAGATCGTACACAGGCTCACCAATAATACCATTAGGAGTATTGAAGGTCAATGTGAAATTAACGGATAAATGTGAGGTTTTAGAACTTTTTGTGATGTCAGGTACGAGTGAGCCAATTCTCGGACGAGAATGGATCACGGCGTTGCGTCTACCCTTCGTTGCAGAAGGCGTGGAGTCAATTTATTGGTAAAAATAAGTCAAGGTAAAATTTTTTCCAAGATAGATTTGAGTCATGCTTATCAGCAGGTGGAACTCGACGATAAATCAAAATTATTAACAACCATCTCAACCCATAAAGGTTTGTTTGCTTACAAGCGTTTGTGCTTCGGGGTGTCATCAGCACCTGGATTGTTCCAAAGGTTAATGGAAAAACTGTTGATTAATATTTCCGGAGTTGTCACGTTTTTTGATGATATTTTGATTTTCGGTTCCACTTTAGTTGAACATAATGAAAGACTACGCAGGGTTATGAAAACACTGGGAGATGCAGGATTAACTGCAGGAATTAAGAAATGTGATTTTTTCAAGAAAGAGCTTAAATTCTTGGGATTTTTGATTGGAGAAAATGGAGTTTCAGTCTGTGAGGACAAAGTCAAAGCAATTTTAGCAATTAAAGTTCCTGAAAATGTTACAGAGCTTAAGCGTTTTCTTGGCGCTACAGTTTATTACTCAAAATTTATTGAGAATTACACTAAAATTGTTGCTCCTCTTTACAACCTCCTTAAAAAAGATGTTAAATGGTTTTGGTCAAATGATCATCAACGTGCTTTTGACGGAATCAAACGGAAGTTAACTTCGAGTTCAGTTTTAATGCATTACGATCCAAAGTTACCTGTTAAAATGACGTGTGATGCATCTCCTGTTGGGATTGGAGCGGTGATTTCTCACGTATTACCCGGAAATGTGGTGAGACCGATTGCTTTTTTTTCACGTTCATTAACTCCAGCTGAGAAAGGCTATTCTCAGCTGGATAAAGAAGCATTGGCTTTAGTTTTCGCGATGTACTCTTGCCATCAATACATTTCGGGGAGGAGATTCGTGCTTGAGACTGATCACAAGCCATTAAAATACATTTTTGATCCCAACAAGAGTTTGCCATCAGCGGCAGCTGGACGTATTCAAAGATGGGCAGTATTCTTATCCGCATATGATTTTGAATTAAACCATATTGAAGGAAGGGTGAACTGGGTTGCGGAGTGCCTGTCGAGATCTCCAATTTTGGTGAGGGAGGAAAGTAGCTTGAATGAAGATTTTACGTATTTGAGTTATATTGAGACTGAAGCGAAGATGATTGACATTGATCTTATTAAAATTGAGACGGGGAAAGACGAAATCTTAAGTAAAGTAAGGGACTATGTGTGAAATGGCTGGCCAGAAAATGTTGAGGGGAAACTGAGTGTTTATAAAAGGAAAGAAAGAGATTTGTATCTAGAGAGCGGTTGTGTGATGAATGGATTTCGCGTAGTTGTTCCTCCGTCTCTGAGAGAAATGGTATTAAAAGAACTCCATGCAACCCACATGGGAGTTGTTAAAATGAAGGCTCTTGCTCGGTCTTTCGTTTGGTGGCCAGGAATCGACACTGATATCGAAGGTATAACAAAATTGTGTCGTTTGTGTCTAGAGAATGCGGAAAATCCACCAAGATCCCAGTTGAATGTGTGGAAATGGCCAGAAAGTCCGAACATGAGGCTTCATATCGATTTCCTGCAAGTAGGAGATAGAATGTATTTGGTAATAGTTGATGCTTATTCTAAATGGATTGACGTGAAACTCATGAAGGACATCACATCCAAGAGAACTATTTTGATGTTAATGGAGTACTTCATTATTTGGGGTTTTCCATGTGTTTTAGTAAGTGACAATGGTCCAAGTCTAGTCTCGGAGTAATTCGAACTATTTTTGAAGAATCATGGAATTCTCCACGTGAGAACTGCTCCATACCACCCAGCATCTAACGGTGCTGCCGAGAACATTGTTAACACTTTTAAAAAGCAATTTAAACTATTATTAAAAGAGGGACAACCTGATGAGATTGCTTTACATCGCATATTGTTGAGCTACCGCTCCACACCACACTGTACAACAGGGGTTTCACCCGCTGAACTTCAAATGGGTCGACCGATCAGAACGAAAATGGATTTGATGAGACCGCGTCTACGTGATCGAGTAGCCCAGCAACAAGTTAGTCAACAACATCATGCTGTGGGCTCCCTTTCTCGTGTGTTTAAGATCAGTGATGTGATCATGGCCAAGGATTATATGAAGAGAACGAAAGTCACTGAAAAGTTATCACCAGTGACTTATACTGTATCTACAGTTGATAACAGGGTCTGGAAACGTCATGTAGACCAGCTGAGACCCTGTTTATTGAGTAGTACGGAGAGTTCTGATCGTAAGAAGAATTCTGTAGAGGAAACTCTCGTTCCCTCTCATGAAGTAGAAGGTCCAACGCAGAATTCACCCCTTCCTGAGACTTCAACCAGTTGCGAGTTACTCCTTTGGTGCCACATCCGAGCCCAGCGAGGCCAGTACCAAACAGTCCAAGAGTAGCTCCAGTACCTGCTGTTTCTCATCCACCATCTACACCAGCAGTTGAGCTACGTCGATCCTCGCGAGTAAGGAAACCACCCCAGCGACTAAATCTCTAATTATTTTGGAAATTGATTTCAGGATTATGTGAATGAGTGTGGGGTATGAAAGTTATTGTTTTAATAAGAGTATTGAACTTTAAGTTGGGAGGAGTTGTAATGTTTGAAGTTATAAAGAAATTTATTATGCCGACCTTCATGGCTTTTACTCCAATATGGCAGACAATGTATGCGTACATATTGAATACGGTTATTGAATCCACTTACATCGAGTATTGGCGTGCTTATTTAAAGTAAACCCTGGATCCCCCATTACCAAATACGACAGAAACATATGAAATTGAGGAAATATTGAAAATAAAAGGAAGGAGAAAGAGAAGTATATTCTGAGAAATTTAATTGGTGGGTATATTGCCTCAAGTATACGATGTGACGAGGCACTATTTGTGGCCCTTCCCTTGTCCCCTAATAGACAACTATTCACACAATTGCTGATAAATTATTAATAACACTAGGTTAAGAAAATAACACGAAAGCAGGTTAGAAAACCTGTCACCGTTGGCTCCCACTCCAAACTACACTCACCACTCCACTCACGCCCGCCAGAGACATCATCGGAGAAAAGAACACATACCCCCCCCCCGTCCCCCCCCGGGCCCCTTCCGCCGTTCTGCTCGTCGCCACACGCACGACGATGGGAGAAACCGAAACCCCCCATGATGACGTCACAGCCCATGTGACCCGGAAGAAGGAGACATCCTTTGATGAGCCCCCCGAATGAATAACTAAGACGAGGACACTCAATGACGAGTGTCCCCGAATATCAGCGTTAATCGGGGAAGAAGAGCAGCCAGTGAACGGCAGCCATCACTCGTTGTAAAGCTGCCCAGTGTGATAGAGAAGTTTTGAGAGATAAAGTAGTGGAGAAGAGTTTTGTTGTGAGATTATGTGAAGAAGAGTTTCGTGGAGAGATAAATTGGTGGAGAATAATTTGTGGAGGAGAGTCGTGGAGGGATCGTGGGATTCCAGGAGTGTTTGGCGTGGAAGATTGTGTTTGCCGTGGAGGCTTTTGTTGACCGTGGAGGATTTAGGTGATCATAGAGGATTGCTGATGTCGCCGTCGCCGTGAGTACCCTTTGGTTTCCTTTCTCACCCCAACAAGCGTACCGAACCGCGTGTGATGTTCCCCCCCCCCCCCCCAACGGTGAGCCCCTTATGATATTAATTCTTTGGATGCCCGCATAGTTTGTAAGAGAATTTTTCACGGGTCAACACCCCGGGAAAATCCTCAAACTACTCTGGCTGCCGCCTCTATCGTTCACGATTGGGCGCCAGCTAGGTTTTTCTGGAAAATCTGACGGAAAACCGGCCGAGAAGGAATTTCGTCAACTCCGCGGACTTTCGGTGGCGGGTCTCACAATGCCAAGCCAGCATCATCATGACACGGTAGAGTGGGCGAGCTTCACCAACGTATGAGTAATTCCAATCACTAACTTCCGCCGCCTACAGCGTCGCCATCGATGTCTTTTGGGGGACGTATTCCCCGAGACTCTCGTGGAGAAATGTGACCATCCCTCGCACGTGGTACTCTCTCCTCTGAGGTGGCTCAACCCCAAAAGAGACACAGATTACCTGCGAATCCTTCTCACCCCGCAGGGTGCCGAACTTCTCGAGGCACATGTGCCGCAGGTATCTGAAGACCTTTCTCACTCACCTGACGTCCACTCCAACTCGAGAGCTCGGTAATAGGGATCACCTCGCGAGTCAAAACCAGAGTTACTTCCCATGGAGGCTCGTGCGACCGGACCGACGGGAAACGCCTTGCGTCCCAACCCTTAGCCCACCCCAACACCAGGGGTTTCTCTCTACAGATGGATCTCTGTAGCCTCCGACTCTCGTCCGCAGCCTCAAAGTAAGCCATTTCACTGATCGGGGACGCATAAGCTCACTATTCCAAGATTCCTTCGAACCACGTACCCCTCATAATCCCGGGAGGGATTATTGCCACCAACTGATCCCGAGCTCCTAAAACATCCGCTCGAGACCAGCACTCTACGCTCACTGCTCTGAAATCTCCCAGGGCCTTATCCCTCTAGTCTGAGCATTTCAGCGATTGTGGGTCATCCGTTAACCCACAGCCACCAATCAACTCGACGGGATCCCGGGGGCGCTAGTCCTTTTACCTAGCCGTTGGTTCCTGGTCTAAGTGAACGGCGCCCTTCAGAACCACCCAGTTGGAACGCCTGTACGTCGGCACTGGACTCCCTAACACAGCTGGGTGGATTTCCGAATTGGGAAACCGCTATCGCCAGCGTCATCATAGCGTTCCGAAACATGGTCTCACCCTACCACGAGGTTGACGAAGACCGGTGTGGCTTTCAGCGAGCTATGTTGGGCTGTATTGTACGCAAATCTACATGCGTCCAAGTGACAATCTCATTCTCGGTCATCTGTCTCCACGTAAGCTCGGATCATCGCTTTTAACGAACGGTTCACTCCGGAAATCGATACAAAACCGATATTTCCCATTGGGTTTCTCCACCATGACGACAGGATCATTCCAATCGCTCGCTGATGGTTTGATTATGCCATCGTTCAGTATGTCGTCAACCTCTTTCCACATCGCTAATTTCAAGTGATGGGAGGCTCATCTGACTCTCTGCCGAATTGGTTCGTGATCTTCCCCGTTAATTCGGTGAGGTGTCAGTTTGAAAATCGGAGGACTTCCCTCGATTACTGGAATCTTTCGGTCCAGCATCCTCTGGAGCTTATGTTGCTCCTCTCCCGGCGTCCTGAGGCCATTACACATGGTTGGTTATGTGACAGGCTCTCTCAACGGCTATGATTCTGAATAACTCGCTGGGCTTGTCGCGGAAAAACCACGACTGGTCGAAGAAGTCGATAACCATTCGGGCCTTTTTCAGAAAGTCTATTCCCAGAATGAAGTCCTCAGACAGCGAGGCCGTCCGGTGGAGACATCTTTCACCACTTCGAGCTGGCTGTTGGCCACCAGTACTCGTCGTGGTGGAATTCTTGTCGCGGGAATGCCTAACTCCTGTAGCAAATCAATCCCCGCTTTTCCAGCGAAGGTTCGAGATGACCCAGAGTCAACTAATCCTTGTAGCTTCTCCCCATGAATACTTAGCTCCACGTTGAAGGCTAGTGTTTTGCCCTCTTTCATTGCCTGTTTGAGGGTTTCCCAACTTGGGATTTCCTCTGGCGAAGTTTTTCCAAGGGTCCATCAGGTATGACATAAGGCTTCCGCATTTTACCTTGACCTTTGGCTCTTTTATTGGAGTCGCTGTTGGCGTTCTTGGCTTTGACGCTCGCTCACAGTCTCGGGGAGTTTCTCCTCCTCGACTGTGACTTCCGAGGTCTTCGGCAGCGTAATTCGGCTGTCTACGCGGCCGACTCTGCGTTTTCCGGATTGCACCTTGGGCATTGGAGAAAGTGGACATTCTTTCTGACACATACGTAACAGAAAACTGTTCTGGCTTCTGTGCATAGGCGCCAGGAGTGTCCTCTCTGGTCACAATTATGGCACTTTAGTCCAGCTGGGTTTGGTCAACTGGCGCCGGGTTTGGAGTAGCCAGTACCTGCAGCCCTCCCTGAAGAGGCACCACGACTTTGGTAGGCGTGTGCTACTTCTAGCTCTTCGACGAAAAAATTACGAAAAAAAAAGACCTGATAGTCGTTCTAAGTGGATTTCTCTGTGCCTTGACACTTCGGTAAGCGAAGCTCGGGTAGAGAGATTCCTCTGGCTGCCTAGGAGGCTGCTACTTCTTGGCGCTTGCGTACAGGGTTTCCTGTCGCATGGCGTGCTTCTCCAATGCCTTTATTGTGGCATTGGTGCTCATGCTAAAACCAATTCGGAACTTGGGCTACCTGGTAGTCCAACTCCCCGAATTTCTCCCTGAAGGCGTGACATGCGCGAGTATATCTCCATTTGTCGGTACCACGTGAGGGCGTGTCCGCTCAGGCAGCCTCTCAGTAACCCTAATAAATCCGTTTCCCGGATTCTGAGGGTCTTCATGGCATCATCGACTCCGGATATGAAATCTTCCACATCCTCGTTAGGTCCTCCTGAGAAATGCACTCCCCATTTTTTTAAGGCCTCGAGAGCGTTTTGGGTGTTCCGAACATTTTCCCGCCGAGGGCGATATTCGCACTCACTCGCTACATCCGACGAATATCTCTGCCTCCTCGGAGGTGCAGGATTTCGTTCGTTGAAGGCTGGCTTTACCCTGGCGGGAAATTGCCGTTGCCTCTCCCTTTCTCGATCGTTTTCCAGTCGTTCATCGTTATTTCTCGTTGGGCCTATCCGCCCTCGGAGCTTTCTATCGAGGCGTTGCACTTGAGCCAATAGTTCGGCTGCTGTTGGTGTCGCCTTCGTAATTTTCACCCCGCGAATCTCTGCCGTGGGTGTCACGGCGCCGCTAGCAGTCCTGCTGCTACGTTCGGTGCCGTTCTTACTTCCTGGCGGTCTCCCTCGTGGTCGAGGGGCGGAATTTTCATCCCGTATGCCGAGGGTGCGAGCTTGTTCCACGAGTACTCGCGTCTGCTCTAGGAGTGTTTTCAGGGCCGCGGCACTGGCATCCTCCTTTTTTAAAGTTTTTGCAATTCGTTCCTTGAGTAACTTTTCCTTTGTCCGACAGTAATTTTTGACTGTCTAGCCCCTCCTCCTCGGATTTCTGCTCGCATTCTGAGAAGTCCTCCTCGGTCTCACTACTCCCTTGTGTTCCTCGTCGCTCGTTGTGACGATCGTTACCCCGAGAGTTAGCAGATCTTCCGGCCTCGTCTAGGGGATATCTCCTCGGGTTGGTACCCTCTGGGTCTACCACTTCCGTTCCTTCTCCTTTAGGTGATTTCTCAACCTTGGATGGGTCTACTTTTGGTGCCATTTTTGGTCCCAAGTGCTTCTCGAGTTTCGCAGATGTGTTACCTCAAGCGTCTTCCGACAACAAAGAATAAGTTTTTCCGGCTGCGGCTCCTTTTTATACCGTCTTGCGGGTGGAATTTATCCTCTCTACTTATTTTTACCCGTAGCGTCACCTTTTCTGCGGTTAGCTACATTTATGATCGATTAGGGGTGATTTTTCCCTTTCGTTGGTGATCGGATAAGGTTTTTATTATTTTTCCTTATCTGTGCGCCTTCGGATTTTTGAATTTTGTCCTTTAGGCGACCTCTCACGAATTCATTTTACTTGAATTCGTGCAATCCGGCTTTTAGAATTCGAATTCGAACATGGTGGCTCCATGTTTTGATATCTTTCTGGGAAAGCGTTACCATATGATGGGTTTCCCACCTGTCGGTAATCATCCTCTGCCGATAATTCAGGTTTCTTTATTATCGACCGCATCCTGAGTCACTGTTCGGCGGGTCATAGAGATTTCCTCTTTACCGCGTAAGGAAATCTGGGGAATTTCCTTTTGGACGTCGAGATCGTCAAGAAAATTATTAAAAATATCGTGAGTACGCAGAAAAAGACCCAGTAGAGTCCAGAATTGAGATTTATTAGAATTTGAGAATCTAATTGCATTTTTGATGCCTAAATTATTGAGAATGTATACTGCGTATTTCGCCTTATTTTTCTTTTGAAGATTTCCTTGCGTTTAACCGCCAAAATTACTGACTTTTGCGGCTATGGGGATTTAGAGAAGAGTTATTGCGAGTTGTCGCCAATTATTGAATTAAAGTTTCGAGAAATAAAAATTAATTAAATAGAGTTCCTTCATTAATCGCCTCTTAAGCCAAAAATATCGAGCAGCACGGTTAAGGTTTAGGCTAAAATACTCTTGGGTAAATGTGTAGGATAGGGGTAGGAATAATTGAAATATTATCGCTTAAATTGTGGGATCTACGGGGTAGAACCGGTTAGGGTGAGGGTTTCGGTAACAGGTCAGGAGGGAATCTGTGCAACCATGAGGATCTCCTGAGTAGTCAGGTTGCTTAGGGTTCGCGGAAATTAAAGTTTAAAGGATTAGTAATAATTAATTATGGGGGGAAAAATTAAGGTTTGGTTATTTGGGTTCGTTCTGATCCCGGGATCCCGTGAGAAAACCATGCTACATACGCGCCCTTAATTAAAAGGAATTTATTGGAGGAGAAGACGCGTCCACCATCTCGAGGTAATTAAATTGCAGTTTTGCCTTTTTTATATTTCGCGCGCTTGGAAATTTGAAAGCGCTAGGGTTTGAGTTGCGAGACGGGGCGCTGACCGCGTCCCCACCCGCCATATTGTGAAAACGCCAGTTTCGTTGTTGACATCGAACGATACGGGTGCTTGCAACAAATGATCGTTTTTCGGTGTTAATTACGGGTTTGGAGGATTGTCTTTGTGTGCCGAGGAGCTAGTGCCGAGTGTGAAGAATATTTTGGGACCAGGGAGGACATAAATACGTAAAGTTTTGCTGAGATACAGCCTGGAGACACGGAGGAAGATTCCTGGTGAGCATTACCATGCTTCTCATTTATCTTTACGGATTTCGCGTGATGAGTGTGTGTTAGTCTTCCTCGCGCCTTCTAATTGATAACTAATTAATGCTCAATACGGAAGAGCAGAATTCGTGCCTGTAGAGCCATTTTTACGGAAAATATCCGTTGGAGAACATCGCGCCTCGTGTTAGAGATTTTTATTGTTCGACACGATTCAATTGCGTAGTAGACGCCTTATTCGGGAAGTTTCAGTTATGTCAACATTCAGCAACGATTTTGGGAATATTCCGGATAGTTAAAATCACTAATTACCGAGAGTCTTGCTTGGGACACCGAGCGGAGAACACCTCTTGTTCTCTCGTTGCGTGGAACGTCGAGGTGAGAGACTCTCTCATCTCTCATTCCCCTTGCGGTTACTTTAGAGCCTCTAATTGCTGTTTAGCCAGGTTTATTAACAATAAAATACGTCTACGAATAGGAACGATTCGTCATGCATTTCACGCGCTAGTATTTCGGGTATTTCGAAGTTTTTGTACTGCTTTCGTGCATCTAGAGAATTCATTTTGAATCTCGCATGCTGCGCCGGCCGATAGTCCTCACGTGGCTACGTTTTATGCTCAGTGAGCCTCCACCAGTAGCATGCTTCGAACAGTACCGTATCTGGGGCGCCATGCGCCCTGCGCCGAAAAAGTCATTTATTGGGGTTTGGAAAATGTTAGCATTGGCGTTAGTTCCTCGAGCTTTACCGCAATTATTGAATTATGCGTTTATCGCCATCCCGGTTGGGAATAAAAATTACTTTTCAAGTGCGAATATCCGCCTGAGATTATTCTGGTGCCTTTTGGCCAAGTTTGCGACTGTTTGGAGTTTAAATAATTTCAATTTTTGGGTCTCTGCGTACGTCACGCCTAATTTTGTATTTATGTCTCTCAACTCTGTATCAATAATTTTTATATCGAATATACTTTGGTTTTGCTAGTGAATTTTGAGATTTTGGAGTATTTTTTTTTAAAGTTTTGCCCAATAAACTTGTTTCCACCACATGGGATGGCCCTCTCTCCACAACCGACTACCTGAGCAGCGCGGGTAATTACCACCTTTCCCTGGGATTTTCTTTCGAGACTTTATTTTAGAGCATCCTTTTGAGTTTTTGTTTTCGTTTTGGGAATTTGGGGTATTCCGGTTTGTTATTTCAGGACGAACAAAAAAAAACTGGCGCCCAACTTACGGTTTTATCTTGACGATTTTAGACTCCAGGGGAAAAGGGCGGGTTAACTGTCCGATTTCATCCCCAGTGAAATTGGAAATGTTACAACCGACTGTCAGGTTTCTTCGGTATCTTACCGACGGTTGGCCGAGTGCGGTACTGACGGTAGGCTCGCCTGCGGGGAGACGCTAGATGGCGCCTGCTACCTGACTTCGTGCGTTAACCACCTGTTGTGGTTATCAGCACGTGCTGGCACAGCCGAAAAATTTTATTTTTTTTTCTTTTGTCTGGGGCTTTCGCTCCGTTTTTTCGCCTTCGGAGTTGTCCAGACTCCTCGAGCGAACTATTCGCCCTTTACGTGGACTCTTCAATCCACGGGCGTTACTTTTCCCCCTTTTCGGGGGTGGGAGAGGGTTAGTGTGGGCTTTTCAGACGACTCATCTTTTCCACTACTCAGCCCTAAAAAAAACATACCTGGAAAGAAATCGTCAAAAAAAAATTTCCAAAAAAAATGGCCGTCGGGATTCACCAGTCTGACTCAGACTGGTTTCACCTCCTCTAACGTGGATGGAGTTTCCTCAATTTTCTCCACTGTCTCCACGGTGAGGTGTTAAGCCTTTCGGCGCACCTTCCTCATCTCCTTCCTCCTGGCCCTTGCCTCCTCTCACCGCCTGTAGGTTTTCGGAGTCCTGGGCTGCCCTTCGGACTTCTCAGAGGGTGGCTTCTCTTCTGCCCTCTCCCTCTGCCGTAGTTTCTTGGCCTGGTCCATAGCCTTGAGGACGTCCCGAGGGACATTCCTCCCGAACTCTGGGATCCAGGGGCCACGTGCCTTCTTCTGCTTTTGGCAGATCTGGCATTCCCTCCGTTATTTTCCGGGCCTTCCACACCCCCTGCAATAGGTGGTGGGTGGTTCCCGGCACTCCTTACCGCTGTGTCCTGGCTTCCAGCAGTGCCAGCAGAGTCTGGCTGGCGCAATCCAGGGACGGTTCCTCTTGCTCGCCTGTTCGTCCTCTTTTTTTTTTTTTTTTTATTTAACATGGTTTTTTTATTTAATAATACATCGATATTTACATCTTGTGTCATAAAAAACTAGTCATAAAAAAAATTGCTGTTATATACAGGGCTACCTTAATTTAATATTGGCCTTTTTAGACACTCGCATTAATACAATATTTTACAGTAGTCTGTATGTAAAAATATTTTTTAGCATTTTTTTACCGGTGAGATAGACGCATTTCAGCGAATCATTATTGATGTGAGCGGGCCCAAAAAAAAATGAAAGAATTATAGGAGTGTAATGAAAAAAAAAGGGCCCAACATTATTTTCCTTCAGGGAAAGGGGGGTGTGGGTGGGTGATGGTTCGTGAGTTGATAAGGTTAACATTATCTATATTATGGTATGGTTAATTAATACAGGATCTCCCTTTGTGTCTGGTCGACAGTAAGAGAATCAAGTATAGATTTTTTGGAATTAAACGGGGATTAGAATCAGCTTTGTAATATAATGGGGTTTTTATTACCTGAAAGAGTTCAATCAAGGAGGATGAAAGTTATGATTGAATATTCTATTCTTTAAATTATCAAGGCCTAAAGTAGCACGAAAATTATTCTTATACGAGTTTGCTCTTTCTTGAATTTCTTTAGTATATTTGGAGTCTGTATCCAGCCACCAATATTTTTTATGAAATCTGTAAAAATCAAACAGATCAGTATCAGGGATTTCTCGGGAGTAGATAAGGCGCCTGTTAAAAAAGCTGTCTATGGGGATTTTTTTATCTTTTTTATGACGGGGGGTATGAAAAAGTATTGGGGTATTGAATTCGTCCTGGAAAAGACCTAATCTGTCAAAGTGGACAAAGTATTGGGGTTTAACATTGCCACATCTAGCTCGTTCAACGGCTTCAGCGTGCGGGAAATTGGACAGTGAATTTATGATATAATTATCAATTTTTTTAAGGTTATTATAATAGTTACGCGCTAATTTTAATATAAAATTGTCAATGCGCGGTATGTTAGCAGTATTATATAGTGTTTTATTACTGATTAGGTGGTGATAATAAGTGTGGGCAGATCTATATAGAGTAAGACAGGATCGGATGCATTTACGTTCAAACTGCCTTAGTGTTTCTATTTGATGTGCACCTAAATTCCACAGGATTTCGGATCCGTATGTTATCAGAGGTCTGATTAGCAACAGATAATAGATAATGCTGGCTTTTTTTTCTATGTGATTATTATTAAATAAAAAGCTAAGGGATTTAAATCGGGATCTAGCTTTCTCTAGTTGTATGTCGAAGTGTTGAGAGCATCTGATTAAGTAATCAATGTGGATGCCTAAATATTTAACCGTTTTTTTTAATGGGATTTCTGCAATGGTGTTGGTAGTGGGATCGGTGATGTGAATTTTGAATTGGTCAATGCTTTTAATTTTATGCTTAGAGAAATTTTTGGTGATGTCTCTGAAAAGAATACATTCGCTTTTTGCGGGATTGACCTTGAGGTTCCACATCGCGTACATTTTGGTTACTTTATTAATTAATATGTTGAGTTTTTCCGCTATTTTGTCTCCATGATAGTCAGGCGCACAAATTATACGGTCATCGGGATACGCGAGCGAGAAAGTATTGTTATCAGTATTGAGACCGAAAGCATTGATCATGTGCGAGGTGAATATGGAGAATAGACAAGGGGAGTTTATGGCGCCTTGTTGGAGCCCTTCCCTGATGTTAAATATGTTGCTCAGATTTTTATTGTGGTTAGTGACTTTTAGTTTTTCATTATGCGTCATGCTCCATATTGTTCTAATAAGAGTGTAACGTGACATTTTCCCGGTGAATGGGAAATGCCCATTACCTTCGCCCTACTTCCCCTGAGCCTAACAAAACCTGCTAAAATTTAACCTTATGGGCGCCAGGTAATTTTTAACCGGAATTACCAAACCGGAAAAAGTTCTTAATCCTAAACTTAACTAACCTCGAAA
>NW_011887745.1:2204353-2206028 GCF_000806365.1 Fopius arisanus | reverse complement strand
TTGAATTAATTCCCCATCCCTAAAATTAATTCCACCATGCTTACCTCCTCAGGATCGGTTCTCCTGGATTCTCGGGACTGAAAGACCTTAATCTCTAACCTTAACATAATATTTCTAAGCTTAACCGTTAATTAATTTTTGGCAATCCGCCGAGATAACGACTGATTTTATCTCGTGCGGCCTTCCACCCGTATTCAGTCTTGGCAATTCGTAAGGGTAGTGACTGAATCTACCCCGTACGACCTTCCACCCGTAATCAGTCTTTGGCAATCCGTCGGGGTTGTTAATATTTTTACCCCGTACGGCCTTCCACCCGTACCAATCAGCCCCTTAAACCCTTTCACCTGGAGCGCCGGCGTCTTTCGCCGGACCTGACCCGATCCTGAAACTCACCCTAACCTCAGCCCTAAATTCCCTGAACCACCCCGAAGGGGGAAAATCCTAATTTCCCTGAACCACCCCGAAGGGGGAAAATCCTAATTTCCCTGAACCACCCCGAAGGGGGAAAATCCCAACTTCCCTAAACCTAACCTGCGGCCTACTGTTCTCACTCTCTTTCCCGATCTCTCAATTTTCTTGGGGATCCTAACGGGCATCCCCGATGCTCGTTACAAGAGGTAGAGGGAAGTTATTTTTTAATAATATGTATATTAAACCATTTAGCCATACCGAGTCAAAGGCTTTTTCGATGTCAAGTAGGGCCGCTCCGACCATTTTGTAATTAAAAATCTCTTCATTTATATCAGATAAGGATTTGTTGGCAGCATGCAGCGTTGAATGTTCGTGTCTGAATCCAAATTGGGTATCTGGTATGATTCTATTTATTTTTTCGTAGTGCATTATGGAATTGTTAATTACAGCTTCAAAAACCTTGCTGATTGCAGGTGTGAGGCTGATGGGGCGATAGCTAGCAGGATCGTGAGGTGCTTTACTTTTTTTGTGAATGGGGACAACAATGGCGGTTTTCCATTGGTCGGGGAAATGATAGGTATTAAGAGCGTTGTTAAAAATTTTTGTTAAATCTGTGATAATTTTATTAGGGAGGTGTCGTAATATTATTGGGGGGATATTTTCTGATCGACAGGATATTTTGTTAGGTAAGTATTTTAATATTGTTTTTACTGTGGTAGCGTTAGTAAAAAAGTTAACAACATTAGCAGTGTCGGTTGGATTAGAGGCCAGATTAGTATTAGAAAATTTAGGTAATGTTTTGCTATGATTAAAATCAGACTGGAGTTCATCATAGAATACTTGGATTTTATTATCAATTAGGTTTCTGAGAGGTGTATTAATGTTTAAGTAGTCGGGGGTGCTGACCTTTTGATAATGGGCTCCTAATATATTTAAAAGGTCATATTCGTTATTTATTATGTACTGGTTATCGACAATTGTAATGTTATTGGGATCGCAGTTGGCGTCGTTAATTGGAGTGTCATTGTTAATGCTGATTTTCAATTCTTTAATGGGGTGGTTTTTCCTTGATCGAAATATGTTGTTTATTAGGGGCATGAACTTTTTAGAGTCTCTAAAGTTGATTTTTTTGTATATATTAACCCAGTATTTTAGTACCGCTTGGTTAAATTCTATCTCTAATTTTTTTTTATACATTTGTAACGAGCATCGGGTATGCCCGTTAGGATCCCGAATAAAAATCCAAAAATGGAGAGAGAGAGAG
>NW_011887745.1:2186265-2200533 GCF_000806365.1 Fopius arisanus | reverse complement strand
AAAATCCCAAAAACCCAATTGTTTAAAAGATAACTGCAAGAACATTGCCGCGGAGTGATGCGAGAGAGTGAGAGAGAATACCATGACTTCTCTCTCACCCTCACGGGTGAATGTGGAACGTGATCCCGCCTCCTTCTGGCTCGAAGGGGAATCACTCACACTCGAGCGCGACAACCACACCGACGTACTGCCGCTTAACACGGCAGCGTCATTGGCTGTCCTGTTTACCCCAGTATCTCCGGAGGGGTGCTTCTGATCCAAAAGTAGTAAAGGACTTTTTGGGTCAGACTCACCCCCTGTACATGCCGGTTAATTATCGGCACGTACTTCTGGGACACCCTGTATAGTCTCACTTGATTGATTGCATTGTGCATGGATAGCTAAAGCATAACTATATATTTTCCATATTAACTATTTTCAATTATATAAATTTATGATTTTCCGATAATTATATTCCGTAAACCAAACGGTCAATCGATTTGATTTTTTTTTCTGTATTTCCTCCCACGATGTATATTCCACGTTTTTTTTTATTTCTGAAACTGTCGAGCCGTTAATTTTTAAAAAATTCTAATCGGCAAAACTCCATTTAAACACGTGTTGAATCACTCGAATTTCAAAAATTTATATCTCAAGTTCAAAACGGTCAATTGCAAACGGAAAAGGCTCATTTTGTTGCTAATTTTTCAAACTATTCACCATAAAATTTTTAACGAAAACTGTCGAAAAAAATTTTACGCGACAACAACCTTAAGGTTAATGATAAGTACCTTATGGTCACTATCGTATATATGAGTTTCGAGTTTGTTATTAATTAGGTTTTCTATTTTGAGTCTGGAGTCGGTGAGTGCCAGATCTAGAAAAGTGTTAGCGGTTATATACGTGGGTTCACTTGCAGCGATGATGTTTAATTTAAATCTGTTATCGGTAGCTAATTCCCAGACCCTAAGATTACGACCGCGGTCGTTAGCTATCGGGTCTCCATAGGCAGGGTGCCGACAATTTAAGTCACCGAGGATGATGTACAATTTATTGTAATCCTTAAGTTTCAGCTTTTCAAACAGGTACTCTAGCTCATCGAGGAAGATCTGTTTTTGTTTATTGGCGGTGGTGGCATAGACACTGATTATGAATAAAGTATTAAGATTGGATGAAGTGATTTTAACAATAGTATATTCTAATACTTTATTGTTCAGTGAATTAGGAAAATTAATGATGGAGAAGTTTATGTTTTTGTGTATTAGAATCGCGGTTCCTCCAGAGAATTTGGAGGCTTTCCTGTCATTTCTAACCAAATTATAATTATCAAAGCTGAGTCTATGAGTATTATTGAGCTTGGTTTCGCATAAGCAAGCAATATCGGTTTTATTTTTTTCCAGAAAGTTTTGTAAAAAAAATCTGCGTTGTTGTCTAACTATCGAGTTAACGTTTATGGAGATGATTGTTAGTTCATTAAGGTGGGGAATGTTATTGGATGTGGGTGTGAGTGGGTGGTCATTCGCCATCATTGGAGGAGAGTTTAAGGTGCTCCATTATGAGCTTAATATTATTTTTGTTTTGTTCTACCTGGTCAGAAATAGGTGTTAGCCTATCGGTGACCGACTGGATTATGAAGTGGGTTATATTGGTAGCCCATGGAGGGGGAGAGTTAAGGGATAGTTGTGACATATTATTTTCTGAGTTGTGATTATCTGAACTAATTCTGGGAGAGTTTATCTTTACAGATACTCTATGTGGGTTTTTTCGGGGTGCGTGAGACATGTTGTTTGCTTTAACTTTGTCTGCAAATGAGACTGAAGGCGTGATTCTAGGTGAATTGATGATTAAATTATGGTCATTATTTTTTTTAGTGTTGGGTTGGTACGCGTTATGCTGGCTTTTATTTTTAGTTAATTCTATTGCCCTTTTAAAATAAGGGCATCCTTTGTAACTCGCTAGGTGTCCAGCTTCGTTTCAGTTTGCGCATTTCAGTAGGGATTTGTCTACATTCTCTTTAAGTGCACATTCACCTGGGGGGTGTGAGTTGGCGCACTTGACGCATCTATAAGGAAGTGAGCAATTGGCACTGGAGTGTCCAATTCGTTGGCATTTTTTGCATTGAAAAAGATTTGTTTTCCTTAGCGGCTCCCACGCTATTTTTTGGAATAGAATTTTTTTATTTTAATCAGGTTGTTGACTATGGAGTCGCTTGTGAGTTGAACTAAAAATGCGAATTTAGCCGTGATCTTATCAAGAGTGATTTTAGAGACCTTGACTATTTTAACATTCGGTATGTTCATACAGTTAATTTCCTTTAGGATATCTTCCTCGTTAAAATCTCCGAAGAGATTTTTTAGAACAATATTTTTATTTTTTTCACTCTTAGGAGTGTATGTGTAATATTCTACATTTTCGTTAATTAATAATTCTTTGCATGCTTTAAATGTTTGGAGATCTGATGGAAAGATGGAGACATAATTTGACTTTCTCGGCTGGCGTAAAAAGTACTTATTTTTGCTAAAGTCTTTGATGAGGACGTTAGCGATGTCCTTGAGAGATTTTCCTTTGGTGTGTATGGGTGGAGGGCGTTGACCCGAAGGTTGACGTCTCGAAGTCTCAGCCGGGTGATTATTATTTAGAGATGATTCGTCTGTCTCGCTTTCATCCATTGGGTCTTCGTCGGGTAGAGAGCCTTCGGATTCCGAGACGAGGGATGAGTTGTCACCTTCTGTATATGTTGTTGTTTGTCTTTTCATTGTTTTTGTGGGTCGATGGGGCCTTGGAGAAATCAATCTATTTTTCTTCGAACCAACAGTATAATTCTTGGAATTAGGAGAGTGTGGTGTAATTCTGGCTGGTATTTCGCCGTATTTTATTGGGATTTTCGAAGAGCTGTGCGGTTGAGAGAGGGCCGAGGGCAGGGGGGCTCTCTTTCCGTACAATTTCTTCATCTCTAAAAGTTCCTTGTCTAGCCGATCAGCGGTAACGTTAAAAGAGCTGGACTTGCTCTTTTTAGTGTCAATGGATGATAACTGACCTTGATCGTTGCTTTTCCTTTTTGATGTCGGAAAGATCCATTCTGATGAGTGGCTGGGGATGTCTCTGCCTCTTCACAATTTGGTATTATTTGCCGTTATCTGAGATCCTCCTCCACCCGGTTCGACTCAAAGGTGATAGGAGAAGAGCGGGAGAGGAGAAAAAAAGTGCTGCTCCTTTAATTAGTCGGCACTAGGTGGTATCCTCCATTTCGAATGGGTATAATTATACTCCAGTGGCTTTTGTTTTTTGTGAAGGAGTTAATTTTTGAAAGATTTCACTACCAAAATTCAAAATTGGAAATACTGTGCGCAGTCTGGATAACGTCCGATCAAGTCGGGTGCTAGGGGCAGACTCGCCTGTTCGTCCTCCGGGTGAGGATCCTCGGCGAGCTGAGATGTCCTGGGGATACTCTCGCCATCTCCAGGTATCTTCCTTTTCGGCATCCTCGTCCCTGATGACGATCCCGAGGGCGCTTCGCCACCATGCTGCAACAGCTGGTGTCGCACCAAGGCTTCTTCTCCTAAGGACTTTTCAGTCCTCGGGCGGGGAGTTTTCTTCGCTGAAAAATTGAAAAGCCCCTTCGGCTTCTCAATTTTTTCCTTTTTCGTCAGGGTCATCTCCGTCTTCGGGACTTCCGAGGACTGCGATGTTCCCTGGGAAAGAAGGGGTAAAATCTTTTCAGCTACCTTGCCCAGTAGCTGTGGATTACGCGTGAGCGCCTCCGCAAGCGACTTCAACAAGGCAGCATCATCTGCCTCAGGGGATGATACCTCCCCCGTCTCCTCAACCCGTTTCCGTGCGCCCGGAAGTGGTTCCTTCTCCGCTGGGGTGGTTGTCATGGAGGGTGGTGGTGTGAGCACCGTGGTGGTGACCTCCTCCGTGATGGCCACGTCCATCGGCTACTTTTCGTTGCTTCTCAGCAACTCTTTCAGAGACTCGTAGTCGAGCTCCGTCAAATACCGATCTGGAAGGTGCAAATCCATTAACTCCGGGATTATCAAATCGTGTTCGCCCTGAGAGGGTTCCGACGTTAATCTAACTCCTTCCGTAACAGACAAAGTCACGTCACAGGTGTTGATTAACTCTTCCGAGTTAAACAAACCATTCTGGGCCAGCTCAGCTGTTCCCACCGCCTTCTGCACCAACTGCTCAAGGGTAGCGTCCTTCGACATAATTTCGGGAACAAAGACACCAAACTTTTCTCACCAGAGAGCACAACATTTTTCGTCCGCACGGTAAGGCGTTCGTAACGAGAAAGAATGCTCCTCGTGGCTATCTCACAGAACTTTCCGGAAATCCTGAGTGGGGGGATAAGGGCTGGTCTCAATAGATCGCCCCAGGTGGTTCCCCCCGGTGACATTTGACCGATATTTACATATTGGCGCCCTCTCTAAATGCCTTTGATGACCTGTCCATCATTGGCATTTAAACTTTTCACCCCCCAAAAAGTGACCCGTCAGATGGTACCCTCTAGTAGGGAAAAGGATTACTATTTATTACCCTTGCCGGTAATGTCGTTCACTCTGGGTTCTTCGTTTATCCCAGGAGTGTCTTCTCCGTCGGATGGTGCCACCAACACGATATTCGTGTATTTCTACCGTTCCGATGTGAAATTAAAAAACCAATTTTCTGGTGTCTGGGGCACTTGCCCAACACACGGAAATTGTCCTCTCGTTTTCCTAGCCCAAATTAGTCCTGTTTGAGGATTGTCTAGGTTGAGGAGGGTTTTGTTGAGTTCCAGAAAGAATTGAGCACTGTTCACTTCACAGTAAATTATATTTCATGCCGTGGGATCGAACCACGGCGAAATTATCAGATACTCTTTGGTTTGGTTTTTACAATAAATTGGTTGAGATGCTTGATTTGACTTTATGTTGAATTTACTCAAAGTTGGATAAGCTCGCGTTTTGCCACCGGAGATGTAGCTAAAAGATGAACAACTCGTGATGTAGAGATTCTGATCACGGACTGACTTTTCTATGCGATTTTACAAGGTGTGCACGATATCATTGCCGATACGAGACTGTGATTTTTGGTTGAGTGTCTTCCAGGTTTTCGGTTGACCGTTGACCCGAGACGTCACGATGATTATCGAAGTTATCCGACAATCGACCGTGAATCCTTGAAACGTAGTTACGTTTCAAACATCCCGGGGGCATTCACCATCGCAGATGATGAATTACGTGGAGATTCTCGGTTGATGTTCGTGGTGTTGAGCTTCTGCTTCGGAGTCTGCTGCGCCGAGGGAGGTGTAAATTCTCTCTGTGAGGGAGGCGTAAATTCCTTCATTTTTCTCGAGGCTCCTTGTTGATGAATCTCTCATCCCTGTGGTTCCTGGGGTTCCCCTTGGTGTTCCTGTTGATCGTCTTCTGGTGATTCCTCTGGTGGTGGTGGATCTGACGGCAGCAGGCAGAGTTTGGTGATTGGTCTTTTGAACTCTCAGTCGGTTGTCTTGATGTTCTGCAGATCCGTGATCCATCTACATGTGTGCCGACGTCCACCTTTGCTGTTCTCACTGCGGCGATTCTCGTGAGTCTTTCTGCTCCTGGTTATGTTGATGTTACTCGTGCTATTGGCCACTTGGCTGGGGGACAGTCATCGTCCACCATCAAGACCATATCGCCAACCTCGATGTTTCTTTGACGTCCTTTCCGTTTGTAGATTGCCTGATATCGTTGAAGGCACTCTTTGCTCCACCTGGACCAGAAGTCTTCGATTTTTTGCCTGACGAGGTTCCATTGTTGCAGCTTGTTGATGTTCTTGTAGGTGACTGGTGCTTCTGGAATTATTTGGAGAGTTTCACCGATCAAGAAGTGGCTTGGGTTGAGTGTCTGGAGGTCATCTGAGTCATCTGACATTGGGCAGATTGGCCTGGAGTTCAGGCATGCCTCAATCTGGATTAGCACACTGTTGAGTTCTTCATATGTTAGTGTCATTGTTCCCAGGACTCTCTTGAGGTGAAACTTCGTGGATTTTACAGTGGCCTCCCATTTGTCATCGAAATGGGGTGCTCTTGGTGGTGTGAAGCTCCATTGAGTGCCGTTGGTTGCTAGTTGTGCTTGGACTTGTTGATTTTCTTTTGATGCTTGCTGATCGATCTTCTCCAATACGTCTGCTGCTCTGGTGAACGTGAAGACGTTGTCACTATACATGACAGCTGGGATACCCCGTCGTCCGGTGAATCTCTTATATGCCCCTATGAAGGCATCCGTTGTCTGTCTGTTGACTAGCTCCAGGTGAACTGCTGAGGTTGTGAAGCATACGAAAAATGCTTTCTGTACTGTTGCTGGTTGGGCATTCGTTAGTCTCCATTTTTGGTACAGGGACTTGCATAGGCCACCCCCGTGTGGAGGAATGCTCTTGCTGGTGAGATTCTGGTTGCTGGAGATTCTGGAGCTCTTTCGATGATTAATGTGGTGAGTCTCGACTAACGTGGCAAGATCAGTGGGTGCTTTTCTTCTGGATTGAGATCTGCGTTGTTGAAGCGCCCCCCAAGTCTCATAAGACCTTGATCGTCTATGATTGGAGTGAATGTCGCCAGTGGATGGTTTCTAGGAAGCTGTTGATCCCGTTGAAGTTTTTGAACGGCTGCTTAGAGATATTGGCACTGTGTTACTTTTACCCAGAATAATCTTGCATCGTTGAGTTCTCACGTTGTCGGTATTGACCTCGGGAGCGTTGGTTCTCTCATGAATCGATCAATTGCTCTGTTGATCGTGGCTGTGACTGCCAGGAGTTTAGGCAGAGTTGAGTATTTGTTGAGTAATTGTGATATTTCGTTGATCTTCGTGGTGACTGGATTTGCTGGCAGTGGTTTTGCTTCTTTAGCCACTGCTGGGATGGTCATGGCTGGAGTATCGATTGTTCATTGTGGCCATTCTGCTGCATCCTGATTGATCCAGCCAGGTCCTGACCACCACAATTGATGATCTGCTAGTTTGCTGATTGATATGCCTCTGAAGGCACAGTCGGCTGGAGTTTCCTTCCCGCTGACGTGTCTCCAAGTGGCCTGTGGTATTGTTTCTTGGATTTTGATGACTCTGTTGTGCACAAAGTCTTTCCATTGGTGTGCTTGACTTCTGATCCAGGCTATTTTCTGTGTGGTCATTGTTGAGTTCAAGCATCTAAAGAGATGTAGCCACTCTTTGAGTCAGAAGCAGCGCTGCTGTCAATTCAAGACGTGGCATTGTTATGCGCATGACGGGTGCTACTTTGGTTTTTGCTGCTACCGTGACCGTTGATGTTTGCTCGTTGAATGTCTCAGTTCTTATGTAGACGACAGCGCTCATCGCTACGTTGGAGGCATCGGCAAATCCATGAATCTGGATATCGGATGCTCTTGGCGAGATTCTTAACCATCTTGGTACTCTAATCCTGTCCAGGGTGGTTTGTACTTGAAGGTGTCGGTTGACTGTTCCCAACACAATCCCAGTACTTTGGTGATTGACTTTTCAAATTGTTGAATTGAGAGTCCGATTTGATGTAGAATTTCTGGGCAGTTGCTACTCCATTTTTGTAGTTCATAGTCTCCTGCTAGGCAAAGTCCTTGAACTTGAATTGCTACTTCTTGAAAATCTTCCGGGGATTCAGCCCCACCGTAAATGTCATCGACATAGCGGCCTTCGGTGAGTGTCTCCACTGCAGCTGGGAAACGGTGGCCTTTATCCTCGGCTAATTGTTGAAGTGCTCTGAGAGATAGCCAGGGCGTACAATTGAGCCCGTAGGTGACTGTGGTGAGCTGTGGTGATTTGCTTGTTGTTGTCGTCAACCCACAGGATTCGTTGGAGGTCCCAATCATCCTGGTGTACCCTGATTTGTGTAAACATCTTGACGATGTCTGTTCCAAAGACGAGTCTCGGTCTTCTCATGTGTGTCAGAACTTCCATGGCGTTGATTTGCAATTTTCCACCCGGGTATAAGATATCGTTGAGTGACATGCCGGATGAGGTCTGGTTGGACCCGTTGAATACGACTCTCAATTTCGTGGTGATGGCGTCTGCTCTCAGAACTCCGTGGTGCGGAAGATAGTAGGCTATTGATGGTTCTGGAGCCTCCGGTGCTTTTCTCATATGGCCGAGCTTCCCGTATTCCTTAATGAATTCGTGGTAGAGCTTGGCATAGCCCTCGTCCTGCTTGAGCCTCTTGTTGATGGATCTAAGTTGCCCTTCGGCCTTGAATTTTGGGTCTCCGAACGCTTCAGCTGAGATCGTCAGTGGGAGTCTCACGATGTAGCGCCCGGTGGGATCTCTCGAATGCGTTGATTTGAAGTGTTCTTCACACTCTCGTTCATCTTGTGAGAGCCTTTCGGTGTTGGGTTGATTATCTGGTAATTCTTCCTGGAGCCCAAATTTCTGTAGAAACTCTAGTAGTTGCTCATTCGACGATTCCCGTGTTGCGAGTAGGGAGATCCTCGGTGAGCAGCTTTACAGTTGATTGGACCTGATATTGTCCATCCAAATATTGTACGTTGGCCAACGACTTTGGTTGTTGATGATCTGACAACTTCATCCTTGATGATCCGCCCGTAGTTGTCAGATCTTATGATGATGGGTCCTGGTTTGAGGTACTCTGGATCGGCTAGTAGGAGATCTTGTGAAGAGTAACTGCTACCAGTCCCTTCGTATGGCCGGATTGAGTTGCGCCAATTCCTATAAGTTCCACTGATGATGATTTTCTGACGAAGTGTAGTTGCTGTACTAGTTGTTCTGAAATGAACGACACTTCCGATCCTTGATCGATCAATGTTCTAGCCTTGATGGTAAAGCCTCTTGGTGAATGTACTTGTAGCTGCGCCGTGGCTAGTAGCACTGATTGTTGATCTGCTGCTGATTGTTGAGGCACCTCATTGATCTGCTGTTTGTTGCTGGCCATTGACTTTGAAGATTGTTGAGTTTCTGGGTGAAAGTGATCAATGAGATGATGTCTTTCTGAGTGCCTTAATTATTAAATTTCACTCACTGCTTGTTGAGGCACTTGTATCCTCTCTCCTCTTGGGTGGCTCGACAGTTGATGGTTCCATGACTGGAGGATGACCCATTGAGTATAGGCTTCCTCCATGGATCAGCGTGTGGTGATCCTGGTGACACTTGTGGTATGTCTTTGTTGAGAAGCACCTTATCGTTCTATGTTGCCCAAGGCACCTGAAGCACAGCTCCTTGCTGACCACATGGTTGTTTCTCTCCAATGGTGTGAGTGCTTTAAATTTATCACACCCTGCGATGAAATGTTTGTCCTGGCAAAATGCACAGAACATCTTTGGGAGAGGTCTATCTGGATTTCAGCTCGTCCTTTGTTGGGTGGTTGTAGTGAAGGAGCTCTTTTTCCTTGATGTTGTTGTTGTTGAGGTTCTGGTTGGCTTGGAGGCTTGGTCGGTGTAGAGATTTGCACCAGCGTTCATTCCTCCTCCCCATGCCTCGATGGATGCCACAAATTCCGTTAGGCTGGGGAAGTCTTTTGAGTCTCCCAGCTTCACTTCCCATTGTTTTCTAGGATCGAGGTCTAGTGATTTTCTCAGCAGGTGGATGCACAGCTATTCAATAATGTCCTCTTTGTTGATGCCCTGGATCTGCTGTAGCTGGTCTAATGTCTCCACAATTGTGGTTGCATTGGCCGTGATGTTCTCTTCGGTAGACGTGGTAATTGTGGGGAGATCCAACATTTGGTTGAATAGAGCCTGAGCCACTAGGCGAGGGTCTTCAAATTTCCTCTTGAGTTTGGCCCAGGCTTTCTCGAAGTTGTCTGGGAGCGGCTCAAACGATGCCAGTAGATTTTCTACTGGTCCCTCAACTAGCCCCTTCAGCCTTGTCAATTTTTCCACTTCTGGGATTGGCTTGGACCCAACCATCTCCCAGAAAAGTGCACTCCATTCTCTCCATTTTTCCCGTTTCCCATCGAAGGGTTTGAGAATAATCCTGGAGAGATTGCTTGTTGATGTGTCCAGTCGCTGAGATGCTCTGATCTTGGCTTTTGGGAAGCTGACTTTTCAACCTTCCGATTAATTTGATGCTCTCTCGCCTTATTTTTTCGGCCAGAGCGCATTTACCTTCTTCAGGGAATGGGTGGTTTTCTGGAATGTACTCAATAACTCTCTCCTGGAGTTGGATGAGCTCGTTCCAATTGTGACCTTGGCCGGGGAATTAAAATATAATAATTCCCGGAGAAGACACGATATTGGGGAATTTACGATATTCTGAAAAATTAGGGAAATTGATTATAACTTACGGGAGAACCTGAAATAATAAAAGGGGGGGGGGGGTTGAAATGATTACTCGGAGGGATTTATGAATTGACTATCTGTATTCTGATCTCATAACACAATATTAACACCAAAAATAATCCGGGCCTTTTGACTAATAACTCGAGGGTGGGAGGTAAGGCCAACTCACTTGCGGCTACGCGAAATATTATATAATAAAAAGAGAGGGTGACTCTAACTCTGGAAAAGGGAGGAGAAGTGAGGAGGGCCGTTAGAAAAGGTAATCATTAGTAGGGGGCTTAATTTACAACTAAGATGAATGTATTGGAGGCTCACCGTTGGGGGGAAATTAACACGGGCAGGGAAATTCGTTGGGGCAGGGAATACAAAAATAGGGCACTCACGGCGAATGGTGTCTTCTCAAAATCCTCTCGGTTTTCCTCGGGGTTAATCCTCCTTCCTTCCTTCTCTCTCCTCGTTCTGGTCGGATGTACTTCTCCCAAAAAATCCTCCACACACTCCACACAATAGTTCTACTCCTCACGATCTTCCCTGCAGTCCTTCCACGCAATTGTTCACACTCTAGTTCCTCGCACACTATTTCCGCCCACTTTTCTCCTTCGCTCCTTTTTCACTAGATTTTCACACCTTTTCTCTTTCACACTCCAGTTCCTTTTCTCACACTTTGTCTCTTCACACTTCTTCAAGGTCTTTTCGCAGTTCTCTTCGGGGTAACTCTTCACAGGATCATTTCGGGGTAACTCTCTTACTTTATGGCAGTGACTCGTGGGGCAGTTATGGCACGAGTGAAGGCTGCCAATCGTCCTCACCTCTTCCTCCCGATTATGGTGATAATCGGTGTTAATCGGGGGCATTCGTTATTGTCTGTCCTTTTCCGTAATGCGTGAGTGCTAGGGCGGGGGGAAATGGGGACGGAGGTAAGGAATATCTGGGGATAGATTGCCCAACGGTGGCGAAAAAAGAGTAACTTAAACCTAACTTAACCTAGGAAAAATAAGCTGTATCAATTAGGGGGAAGGGGGGGGGGGCGCAAAATTCTGCCTCATCACAGAGTCCCGGGGGTAGTGCATACATGGGGTTTACACAACCCCATGTTAAACGACTCCAAACCATTATTTCCGTTCCATTGTTGAGTAAAAACAGTGTCATTATTCTTGTTCGTGACCTTCTCAGCGACTCCAGGAGTGAAGAGCTGGAAGGAGGGCTATATGATTATTTTATAATATCATTCATTTAAACCCATTGGTAACCCTTATTTTTACCTCCCATTTCCAACTTTTTTTTTTTTTTCTTTTCTTTCAGGGCAGCGGGTCCGACCGATCATCGAAACCGATTCCAGGTGCTGATATTGTCATTTTCTTGGGGTGGTAAGTCTTCTGGGGCGGGGGTCCTGACCTAATCCTTATCCTAATCCACAAATCCTTAATTTGCTAATTTATTTCACTTTTTTCCTGGGGGGGTGTTCTTAACTTAATCTTATTCCTAATTTTTATCCTTATCCTTGTCATATTTTTTTCTTCGGGGGTTCTTAATCTACCTCTAAATCCTAGTCTTGCCTCAATTTTCGTAACTTAATTCCCTAACTATTTCTAATTATTATTCTTTTCCGGGATAGTGGGGTTAGATTCGGGGTCAGTAATGTCATGGGATGGGGTTCATGATGTTCGGAGGGTGCTTCTAGGGTTGAGTCTTCCTGGGGTTCTGAATTTTCGGGGGCTATTGGGGACTGGTTTGGGGTTGGGTTTCAGGGTTCTAGATTTGCAGGGGATTCCTGAGGGGTCGGGAATTCCTGGGGGAGTGAGGTTAGGTTTGGGGTTACTGAGGTGATGTGTTCGGTTTCGGGATTTTCAGGAGGTACTATGGGGGTTGGGCGTTCAGGGAGTTTTGAGTGTTCCTGTTGGGCGGGGGATTCCTGGGATAGTGGGGACTGGTTTGGGATTATTTTGGATTTTTCGGGGTTTGCTTGGGGTACTGGAAGCAGGGTTCGGTTTTCTGGGGGTTGTTCGCGTGTGGGATGTCCATCGCGTTCGGGGTGTTCTTGGGGTACCTCGGGACTGGGTTGGGTTTCCTGGGAGGTGTTGTGGTCAGAGGATCTCTTGGGTTTCTTGGGAGCTCGGGGCTTTCTTGGGTCTCTTCGAGGTATTTTCGAATTTGTGGTTGGGTAGAGGTAGGGAGTGAGTGGTGGGTATAATTCAACAGGAGCTGGGATTTTCAAGGACATGAGAGGTGGGATATGGTTCAGGACAGGGGGATGGTAAATGTTCCGGGGCATCAGGGGGGGGATATGGTTTGGGACAAGGGGCGGTAAATGTTCACGGGACGGGGGGAAGGATGCTGCGGAAGGTTAAAGGGGAATGGAATTTTCAGAGACATGAGTGGTGGGATATGGTTCAGGGCCGAGTGGTTGTAGGTTGGTCTTTTGAAGGGTTGAGGGTAGGGGGTATCTTGCAAGTCAAAGGGACATGGGATTTTTAGGGACATGAGTGGTGGGATTCGTCAGACTTGGGGTCTCGTTGCTCATTTCTTCCCTTTGGCTAACTATCTTCCTTGATCTTCCATTTTTAGTGCTTGATGGTTGTGGAGCTGATGGTCCCAACGGTTTAAAGAAAACTCCATTTTTAACCTTTTCTTCCTGTCCTCCTATTAACCTACTTTCTTCAGTTTCTCTGTTTTCTCCTATTACCCTACTCTTTATAATTTTTCCCTGTGTTTCTGTTTACCTACTTCCGACAATTTTTCCATTATTCATTTCTACCCTATTATCTTTAATTTTTTCATTTACTATCAACTCATTTTTTATACAACTGAGGTTTTCAGGGGCAGCGGGGGTAGGTGGTGGTTGGGGTTCCAGGGGAGTTTGGTTGTATTTAACAGGGGGGTGGGGGGTCCCGGGCAGTTTGGGAGAGGTCTGGGGATAGTCGGGTAATGTGGGATTGACGGTCGATGCCGGTCCCGGGGGAATTTGGGGATATTTTTGTAAAGAGGGGTTGGGGGTCTGGATGGGTTCAGGAGGGATCTGGAAATTGCTTGGGAATGTGGGATTAACGGTCGATGTCGGTCCCGGGGGAATTTGGGTATTTTTTTATAAAAAATGATAGGGGGTTTGAATAGGCTCGGGAGGGGTCTGAGGGTGGATTGGTAATATGGGATTAACGGTCGATGCCGGTCCCGGGGGAATTCGGGGATATTCTTGTACGGGAGGGTCGGGAGTCTGGGTTGGTACGGGAGGGGTCTGGGTAGGTTCGGGAGGGATCTGCGGATGGGCTGGTAGCGGATTCTGGTGGTGCCGGTGAGGGGGTCGGGTGGAGGGGACAACCGCTAAGGTGGGCAACTCGATTAGATCAGGGCGATGCAAACTGATGGGGGTAGTTAACATTTTTTCTAATTGAGGAGCAGGGGTAGTTAAATTTGAAACTAAACCATTAACTTTATTTGGTGAATTTTCCCACAGTTGGGGTGAAAAATTAAACATCGAAAGGGGAATGAAAGATGAGTCAATTGCACTGTCCCATGGAGCTACTTTATCCCCGTATCTTTCTCTAACCATAAATCTTACAAATCGATCACTTAATACCTCTGGACTTCCGAAAAAGTTGACTTGAAGGGCATCTAATGCCGCTCTTTGCCCATAATTACTCAACGTCTTAAATTTTGCTTTGATATCTTGACTATAATCCATAATTTCGGGTTCGGTAGGGGTGCTAGGGGGGTCTGCATTTATGCTCACGGGGGGATCATTTCGAAGATTGGGGGCCATGGTTACTTGGGCGATGAGGGATGAGGGGGTCAAGGGACGATTTTCTCAGGAGTGGCGAGGGGGAGGGGATACAACTACTAGCCCACTAATCCTGAAATAAGGCTAACTCTTATCACAATTCTCTCTAATTCTAACAATTCTAATACTTCTAAAATTATCCTAACACGAAGAAAAAAAAATTCCAATTCATTCCGGGGGGGGGGGGAGCTATTGCCGATTATTAAGGTCCTGGGAATTTTTGGATAACCGAAAATAAGTTTACCGAAATACAAACGAA
>NW_011887745.1:2177510-2186255 GCF_000806365.1 Fopius arisanus | reverse complement strand
AAAAAAAAATTTCAATTCATTCCGGGGGGGGGGGGGGCTATTGCCGATTATTACGGCCGTGGGAATTTTTCGATAAGCGAAAATAAGTTCACCGAAATACAAACGAAATCAACGAAGTATTATAAGATTGACCAGAAGAAAATATTAGTTCTGGAATGCGGTGAGTTTAATCCGCAACGGTAAGCCTCGGGATCGGAACAATAGAAAAAGGGGGACACTGGGGGGGGAGGTCGAATAACAACATTCGCCTCCAGAAATAAAGTCTCCTCTCTTGGATGAATTTATTCCTAAAATAAATTGCGATTTAATATTCCGTGACAATGCGAGCAAATTCCACGGAGATGACGGAATTTTCGCGAAGCAACGGTGAGTCTTGGGGAACAATAAGAAAAACAAAAAAGGGGGGGGGGGGAGAATTAAAGGGGAGAGTCAGCCCCAAGTCGGGCGCCATTTGAGACCTTGGCCGGAAATTTAAAATATATTAATTCTCGGAGAAGACACGATATATCCGGGAAAATTAAATTAGGGGCAAAATCCAGTAATCTAAATAATTTAAGGGGGACATGAAATAATAAGAGGGAGGGGGGGGGGTCTCAATAATTACTCAGAGGGATTTAGGTAGATTGATTTTTGATATATTCTAGTCTCCATAATACACCGATGTTAATACAAAAAAATAATCCAGGCCTTTTGACTAATCAACACATTTTCAGGGTCTTTTCTGGGCACTTCTTCACGGGATTCTTTGGGGGTAACTTTGTTGCTTTATGAGGCAGTGACTTCCTCCCGATTATGGTGATAATCGGTGTTAATCGTGGGCATTTGTTATTGTCTGTCCTTTTCCTTGATGCGTGAGTGCTAGGGTGGGGTGAAATGGGGACGGGGGTAAGGAATATCTGGGGATGGGTTGCCCAACGGTGGCGAAAAAAAAGTAACTTAAACCTAACTTAACCTAGGAAAAATAAGCTGTATCAATTAGGTGGAAGGAGGGGGGGGGGGGGCGCAAAATTCTGCCTCATCACACACTCCAGCTCGATAATCTTTTCCTGAGTATCGAGCACCTCTAGCTTTACTCTGTCCAAGTTACGTTCCATCTGTTTCAATTCAACGTAGAGGACCTCAAGAGCCTCTACTTTCCAGTGGAGTTGCTTGATTTTTTAATGAATCGCTCCCTGGAGTCCAATTCCCCGAGGCTGTGGACTGTCCTTTAGTTCAGGGATGGGCAACCTCCAGGTAGCTCGGAGCAGAGTCATAAACTCGAGTTAGGAATCCAATAAAGTTTATAACCATGTCAATTATAAGGGTCCTAGTACGATCATAGTGGGGACAGTAGTGGGGCGGCCTCACAGTCGCCGTATTGGGGAGCGTCCCATGACGTCTCTGTCAAATGATAAAATGGGGAAAATGGCCGCCGCGATTAATATAAATTTAAAAATCCACACATGGAAAAAAAAATTTTTGAATATGAAGATGACTATTGGTCATTGAAATAAACATGAAGGTACTCGTCAAATTCAGCTTCCCGAATTGATCACATCTTTCAGCTTGCTTTTTAAATTTTTGGTCAAATATCGACCTTACAGAAAAATATGTCAAGGAAAAAATACCAAACATTGCAGTTTTGGTCGGCTGATGTTGATTCTGAATATAAAAAAGAAATATTTTTTTTTAATAATATTTTTTTTAAATTTTCTTCAATTAACATTTTTACTTCAAGCAATGTCATTTCTTGAATAAATAATTGCGGCACCACTTGAACATGGCATTGTGGAGTTTGTTCCTTGCCTCTGAAATTAAACAGCTAGTTTTTACATTTCATTTGTAACGTCTGCTTTGAAAATTAATAAAAATGTCATGGTGAAGAAAATTTCACATTTTCCATTTTTGACTCATTTCCCCGTTTTTTCTTTTCTTCAGCGACATTTCTCCTCTGTTCCTGTTCTTGAGTGTTACCCCCCCATTTGGTTGATTTCAGCCGAGGAGAAGGCCCTTTACGACTCAGGTCATAAAGGCCCGTCACCCGACACAATAAGCTTTCGTTTACCCTTTGTTATGTACTAATAGAGCTCGGGAGCACGACTTGCTCTCAGAGCAGAGGTTGCCCATCCCTGCTTTAGTTGATCTTCTCGTGGGAGGAGGTAGTAGTCGACAATATCCCTGTTGGAATCTAAATTTAATATAGTAGTGTCTGTTTTACCGTCATCTCCCTTTTCAGCCATGGTGATTCCTTGCTCTACCGACCGTTGAAGCGCGTTGAGGGTGTAGGCCGGTTACCGACTGTAGAATCTCTGCTGCGAGGGTGTTGGTGTAGCTGGGTCTCCCCTGTCTTTTCGGGTCTCGTCGTCTCCCGAAGATACCCAATGTTTCTCGACTACGTTCGTCGTCGTTCGGAAATTTGAAGGTTGATGGTTTCACTTGTTTACACTAACTTGTAAACACCTTTATTGTCTTGAGTTTCTGTCCCTTGGGTCACCCGTGTGAACCCCGAAAATTTCAGGGCACGCGGCGTCCCTTGATTTTCAATAGATTTTCACGCACTTTTGCACTCATCAATCCGGCTCGAAGGACCAATGTTTGAGGATTGTCTAGGTTTAGAGTGGATATGAGTGGAGTGAATGAAAAGGAGGGTTTTGTTGAGTTCCAGTAAATTATATTTGATGCCGTCGGATCGAACCACAGCAAAATTAACAGATACTTTTTGGTTTGTTTTTTACAATAAATTGGTTGAGATGCTTGATTTGACTTTATGTTGAATTTACTCAAAGTTGGATAAGCTCACGATTTGCCACTGGAGATGTAGCTGAAAGATGAACAAATCGTGATGTCGAGATTCTCATCACGGACTGAATTTTCTATGCGATTTTACAAGGTGTGCACTATATCATTGCCGATAGGAGACTGTGATTTTCGGTTGAGCGTCTTCCGGGTTTTCGGTTGACCGTTGACCCGAGATGTGACGATGATTATCGAAGTTATCCAAAAATCGACCGTGAATCCCTGAAACGTAGTTGCGTTTCAAACAAGTCCGTTGAGCGGAAAACGGCTAGGACCTCCTTTTCGCGAGAAAACGCGGTCCCTCCTCGGAGAAGGGGTTTTCTCCTCTTAATCCCGAACTTTTCCATTTTCCTAAGGGAAAGAGAACTCCATCTCCCCCGTACGACTCTCCCCCGGGTGATGAAGAGAGTGATGTACCAGATCGATGAGAAATCTGCCCCTTTCGGTAAATCATCTTTTCGAGAGGATGACATTTATTATATTCAAATAATAAATTCCCCTGACGTGTTACATGAGGGTAACGGCTCTCTTCCCAGTGCTGGGGGTGAGTTCTTTTCCATATTTCTTTTTGAGAGAACCTCCCCACGCCATCCAGGCAATTCACCCCCGGGTGATGAGGAGAACATGACGCGTAAAACTCTCTCCAAAATTCCATGGACTGCATTTCAGGAGACTTTCCGTAGAAATTCCTTGTTTGTAATCCTACGGATAGCAACTTCTTGCCCTTTTTTTTTTTTAGGCAATACTTTTTGTCACTCTTTCTGGTGTGGCCCCACGTTGGGCGCCATTTTGCAAGAGTATTTTAACCCTCAAACTACTCTGGCTGCCGCCTCTGTCGTCCACGATTGGGCGCCAGCCAGGTTTTTCTGGAAAACCTGACGGAAAACCAGCCGCGAAGGAATTTCGTCAACTCCACGGACGTTCGGTGGCAGGTCTCACAATGCCAAGCCAGCAACAGCATGACACGGTAGAGTGGGCGAGGGTCACCAACGTACGAGTAACTCCAATCACTAACTTCCGCCGAGACACAGATTACCTGCGAATCCTTCTCACCCCCCAGGGCACCGAACTTCTTAAGGCACATGTGACGCAGGTATCTCGAGATCTTTCTCACCCACCTAACGTCTACCCCAACTCGAGAGCTTGGTTGGGAATTATCCATGCTAATTCTCTGGCCAAGGTCAGAAGGAAAAAATACATTTAAGAATTAAAAAAGGATAAGAATAGCTTTTACGTGACAGTCAAATACTTGTCGGACTAAAAAAACATCATCATGGCTATGTACAAATGGTTCGTGTTTGCTAGAGACGAATCGTGTGGAGATCAAGTACATTTACTGAACCTATCATGGAAGCTGAACAATATTTTAGGAATTGATGAAAATGATACTAAGATCCCTTGACTGCAGAATGGGTTTCGAATAATCGAAGTAGATATAACAGATGGTCAGGGACGTCTTTAAGCCTGACCCTTTAAGCCCCACTAAAATAATTTTTTTTGTAAAAATTATATCGAGAATTATCCTGTTCCCCTTCCTACCTAATCAAAAACATATCCAACGACTCCATTAACGTCACAAAAATGTTGAACGCTATAAAACCTTCCCTTATGTAAAAATTTTGTAAACTTATGTAAAAATTGCATAGAAGATTTTCCACATTTTTGTGACGTCAAAGGAATCGTTGGATAGTAATTGGATTAGGTAGGAAGGGGAACAGGATAATTCTTGATATAATTTTTACAAGAAAAATTACTGAAAAAATGAATAATCCAGACCGAGGTTTGAGCTCTTATCCTTATACTAATATGCCTATCCACATAGAGCGTGCACTGAAACATTATTAAATTACGATTGGGATGCGATAGACCGTCTTCTAGAGAACATACGATGGCCACAAGACACCGCAAGGTGCATGGATAGGATAGGAGAGATATAAGATGCAGCAGCAAAGACGATGGTTGTTATGCACTGAATGTTTGAAAATAATTTCTATTTTCTCTGGAATTGTAAGTTCCAGATGTCTGTATTTGCAGACGTAACCTCAGGCTATCTACTGCACGCCGAATCGGTTCTTTATGCAGTTGTTTAACGTTTTGTAATTAATGGGTGTTTTGGAGTGAGTGAGGATGTAACAGGTGATACTGGGAGACTTGGAGTGAGGCGAAGCTATACACGTCAACCGTTCTCACGTTTTTCGTTTATTGAATAATTTGTACAGAGTTGCTAGATGTGACTAGGCAGAAGTTTGATTGATAACTGGCCAGAAATGTGTAGTCTACAATATATATAAAATGGTGTTTGTAAGGCCGAACAAATGAGGAGTTTTCACTGTTTTTCTAGAGAGAGAGGTGAAAAGGATGACCATTGAGAGCTGGGGAAAATTCGGACTTTCGCGGGGAAGAGAGAGAGTTTAGGTTTATTGGGGTAAGAAGATGGAAAAAGTAGTAATTATATTTTTGGGTTCGGGAACGTTGTGAATAGAGCAATGAACGGTGAATGAGCCGCTGCTCGGAGGATTAAAAATGGCGTTTTATGATTTAATGTGTCCGGGAAAACACGCGTCATTGTGTGAATGGGGAGAAATAGGAATGAGGGAATAATAAGGGAATCTACAGAAATTAATGTCGTAGTTTCGCGTGTATGCACGCAAAAAAGGTTTATAGATACGGAATAGAGGAGGGATAGAAAATTCCAATGGGAGGAAAAGTTGCAGAAATGGTTGGACATATCCACTGTGATGTGCTTAATCAAGATAAGGTTCTATTGAGCGGCGTTGGTGTCCGTCTGCGTCGGATAGGGTCTAAAGATACATTCTGTTTGATTGATCGAAGTAATAAGAAATTACTAGCATCATTACTACACGGTCTGTAAAACTCACCTTGGCTGTTGTCAGCCATCTGTTCTTTCTTGAATAAAAAATAGCGACATCAATGACAAGTGATCAGTCTACACGAGGCAGCACTTGAGCTCCCAATGAATGGAAAGAAGTCATTATTGACATACAAAGGCTAGTAGGGCCTAAGGAAAGTTTTACAGTTCAAGAAATTGTCACATCCTCAGTTGAGAGGAATCATACTGATCACTGGTTAATTGCACCACTCTACAGACAAATCGAATTGAATTTCCATCCCCGCCGACAAATCTGTGGTCAACTACAAGTTTCCACCGCCTAGAATAAAATTATGGTGACACACCATACGAGGCGATCAGCCAAATTTTTAAGAAAGCAACTAAAAATGTGGCTGGAATCTATGTGTGGGGACGTGAGGAATTGAAAATTATACCCACAGTTTTCAGCGCCTACTAGAGAATAAGCATTCTTGTATGTATCATGCAGAAACTGATTTACATGGTGATTATGTGTGCGGTTGCCACAATGCTACAAAATTAAGAACCTGGATTAAACACAATATTTATACTGGAAAGTTGTACTTAAGGATAGCGATATTGACAAGCTTTGGAAAACCGATATATACTACATCACTCAAGTAACAGGACATGAGTTAAGTAGTGACGAAAACGAGGACGATAGTTGTCATATTTCAGATAGCGATAGCTATAGCAACGATAACAGTGGTGACATCAAGCTAACACCCCCGCCGATACCGTCGAGACTTCCAAACCTGGGTTTCGACGCTTGTGGAAAAGGAAACGAGAAGCGCCTTCAAACAGTTATCGTATGAATCCCTAACAGTTGCTTGTTGCCTTACTTGCGCCCAACGTCACCATCGGAGGAGTATTTTAGCGGATAAGATTACCTTCAAATGGATCAGGCCTTGTGCAATCATCGCAAATACGGATGATTCCAATCAACCAGGAACACATTGGATCGCAATGTACTCTGACGAATCCCTGAAAAAACATCCCCGGAAAAAATATCCCGGAAAAAAATTCCCGGAAAAAATATCCCCGGAAAAAATATCCCCGGAAAAAATAACCCCGGAAAAAATATCCCCGGAAAAAAATATCCCCGGAAAAAATATCCCGGAAAAAATATCCCTGGAAAAAATATCTCCGGAAAAATTATCCCCAAGAAAAATTCTAATATTTAATTCCTAATAATAAATATTTAAAAATCCTAATTTATATAATTTACAAAATGCATTGTAGCAAAAATTTCTTTATTTATCATGACATATAAAAGGGTTAAGGGTACGATTCCCCATGAAATTAAAATCATCTTTTTTTTCTCAAATTTTCATTTAATGTGTTATGTGGGGAGTGGGAGGGGGCTTCGCCCCCCCCCCCCAGCCACCCCTCCTCGCGCCCGTGGACTCAACCGGGGCTTCGCCCCTGGACCCCCCTTTGCGCCCCCCACCTTTGGAACAATATGTACATAAAAAAAGGGCGACAGAAATGAAATGTATGATTGGGGGGATATTTTTTCCGAGGATAATTTTTCCGCCACCCACTCTGACCACGCGGGAAAGGGCGCGTACTTTTACAGCTATGGAATTCCCGCGGCCGATACATTTGTAATCTGCTTTACTGGATGGCATGTCAAATCGTCATATTTAATTAATTTTTTTTTTAACAAGTAATTTTTTCAGAACGATTTATATAGTGAGGAAACAGCTTAAGAGGTGTTTTGAACGATTAAATAATGTGACTGCTCTTGTGTTTGGCTCATTTGAGGCATTATGACATATCCATTCAATGGTGCCTGGGTCATTTCCCTCAACAATTGAACAAAAATGAGGGTTTTGGGAAAAAATAACAGATGCTTTGAGAAATCGATTAAGAAGGAAGGACGGGTTCCAAATGAAATTCATGAATAAATTCTACAAAATATGAAGTTTTTTATTTTCACACTTTTGAAGAATTGATCCGTTACCGGATAGGTTTACAAATTTTTTCTTAAATCTAGTTGTCCATTTATTCTTCTTTCTTCAAGAGAAAGCATTACTAAGGCAGGGAAGGTCAACAACACAATAGTCACCACAAACAGAATTTGTGTAGCTGTATGGTTTCTCTATGGTTGTTTTGATAATTTCGACAGTTTCTGCTAAGGCACCGTGTAAATCTGCGATTGGCCGCGGGAATTCCATGGCTGTAAAAGTACACGCTTTCTCCCGCGAAGTAGATTACAAATTTAATGATGAAATACGCCATGTGAAAACAATAATAAGCAGGGATAGTATATAGAAATTATATATAAGCCTGACCCAACCTATTCCTATCTACGGGTTCGAATATGCTATTCAATTTGGTTTTAAGCGTTGCTGTACTGATAGTTTTTGGGATTACTTATGTCGATCGAAATTATCGCCCAAATGTGGAATAAGACACTTTGGAAACCGTGAAATGTATAGGTGTGTTCATTTATTTATTATCGCATTTCTAACACCGGAAGCAGTAACCCGACAAGTTTTTCTGATACCACCTGTGTTTGCGGATTCCTCCGTTACCGGCCACCACCCACTCTCTGCCAACCACCCACTACGCTCGCCCTTCCTGCACCCACGGGTCTCGCGCACAGCAGTATCCAATTAGCCGACAGAAAATATTTTTTAAATAAATTACCATTCAGAATTGCTTCTAATTCGTTAGCCGGTCATTGTACATTGGTTTTCAACGTTTGAGAGTTACTGGTTTTTTTTATTAATTAATGAAAAAATTTCATGAAGATAGCCGACAAATTTTTGAAAAATTCATTGGAAAAAAAAATTTTCATCCAATCGATTGCAAATTATTTGTAGAATCTAAATCTATGCTGCAAATTGTTTGAGAGTTGATAGTTTATTGGGAATCATCAATTTTTTATAGTATGGTATGGTTCTGGTTATGGTTAAAAATACGGATAGGCATTTGCTGCCCTCTTGTCACCGAACCCCTACTGGGCTATTGTGGCTCCGTTGTCCTTCTGATCCCTATAATTCTAGGCCAGCTTTTCTCACCAGTTTTAGTAGATTCCCGGCGTCTAGATCCGCTACATAGCTGATGCTAGGGAAGGCGGTTCCCCAGCAATT
>NW_011887745.1:2171341-2175210 GCF_000806365.1 Fopius arisanus | reverse complement strand
TGAACCCTGGGAAGTGCTCTTCTAGCAGCAGTTGGAGAGTTTCTTCTGTGGTCCAGGTGTAGCTTCCATCCGGTTTGATGAGACAGATTAGAGGCGCCCTGTCCTCCCAGGATCTTTACCAGCCTTGAAGCTTCAGATTGGCTCTCCACCCCACTGCTAAATTTCTTCCAGCCCTCGTTTTTGGCTATTACGAGTGCTTTATTATATTTCCTCTGAAGATCTCTGCGATCTTCGAGGGCCTTCTGCCTGCTACATTCCGTGTACGCGGTCTTCACCTTGTTCCACGCTTTCCTTAGCTGGCATCTTAAAATGGACAGTTGGTTATTCCACCAGCCCACCATTTTTGTATTCCGCGGGTTTAGAGAGACCCGAGTATAGTATGGTAAATTATACAAAATTCTAAATAATTGATTTTTTAATAAATCATCACCTACAACGGATTGTAATTTGTTAGCCGGTCATCGTATGCCACTTCATAACATTTGAGAGTTCATTGATTGAGTGATCGCATTTTTCTGTATATACTACTGTGACGTGCATCGTTTTTTTGGAGAGAGAGAGAGCCGCGCCCAACCCGCGAATCCCACACCGTGGAGAAAATTAAAAATAAATAACCACTAATAAAATAAAATAAAATTACGGTCTCGCGATTTTCCCGGACAGCCCGGAGGCTACGCTAAGGCGGTTTAAACTTTTAGGATTTTCCCTGCTAATTCCGGAATTAACAGGAGATTAGGGAATTTTAGGGGAATTTACGGTGGGAAAAATTACAAGGGTTATTCCCTGCCGAATCAGCAGGAGATTAGAGATTTATTAAGAAAAGTTTAGGATTTTGGGATCAGTAATTAGGGTGGGAAATCGTGTCGGTCCTCAATCTCGTCGCGAAGAGGGATAATATGAAATTATCATCCGACGTAGACTTGGGGGTTATACCGTTCGCGAAATCTTCCAGGTATGAACCGCCTGGCTGCGAGTGCCAACACCCCTGAAAGAGGGATTCGTGAGGAATTCTATTTACGGGGTAGTGGTGGAAGGTCGGTGGGGGTGTTACGGCCGACACCTAGCCGAATCGCCGTCTTAGGTTAAGTCACTTAGGGTTAGTGCATCCACGAATCCCCGGGGAAAACAACCGGGAAAGACTAGTCACGGTAATTAGGGTTAGTAGGGTTAATTATTAAAAATTCATTTCCCCATTCAAATTTGAATGGGGAGATATTAGCGCGCCAGGACAATTAGTGCCATCGCGCTCGATCCACCGGAACTAACGCCCCGGTGAGGCAGGAGTTCCGCCATATTTTGGCAGTTATCGCCTGGACACACGAGCCACAGGACGTTTTTCCCCAGAAAAGAGAAGTAGAGACGATTATACAATGGGAGGATCCCGGAGATCAAATGCATCCCGTGGAAAGGTGAGGAAAATTCTTTAATTCATCCCAGTAACACCGGTTACTGGAGATCGCATATTTAATTCGGTTCGCGAGTGAATTAATCCTGTTCGATCAACGGATCGAACAGCGTTTCCCTCCGTTGAGGTGTTCGCGAGTATTTTCTCGGCCATGGTTTATCCGAAAACCATGGCTGATCGCGTGTGGAGGATTATTCATCCCACACGGCCGTCCCTGTGGAGGTTTTGGGGCATATCGCGCCAGAAAACGTGTGAAAATCCCGGGGGAAACGGTCGAAAAACCCCGTGGAAACGTGAGGAATTTACTCGGGTAACCTTGAGGGGTGTCCATGCCGTCGAGGCTTCGAGTGTTTTCCTCCACTCCGTTCCGCTGAACGTTGAGCGTCAATTCCAGCACAACGGTGCTGAGAAAATCCCGTTTCTTTAAAACGGAGATATCGCGATCCCCTTAAATGGTATAATTCCCCAATTTTGGGAGGATGTTCGCGAATATACTCCCTCACTGGTGGAGTTTATCCGATGCCGATCGGTGGAGGCATTGAGGCGTCGCGAATTTTTAACCGTCGGGAAATTTTATAACGCGCGTCGCAAGCGTTGGGCGTAGTACGATCTTTCTCTCTCTCGCCCTTACATAACGCCTCTTCCAGGCTCGCCGAGAATTTTCTCGGTGGTATTAAAAATTCCCCTGTAATCAATTTAACTCTTTTGTTTTTTGGGATAAATCCCGGACCTCTCCCGAGGGCCCGCGGAATTACGTGGAGTTAGACTTTATAATTCCTCAATGGGAAAAACTTATGATTAGCCCTTCTATGGGGCCCTAAATCTTCTTGGGAAAATCCCGAGCCTCTCCTGAGGACTCGTGGAAGTATGGGAAGGTTTTCTGTGGGAAAAATTTACAGTAAATTATTTAAACAGGGTCCTGAATTTTCGGAGAAATCCCGAGCACCCTCCGGTGCCTCGCGGACTTAAATGGGGTTACTTTTTCTTCTTTTTGGAAATTATCACCGCCATGGCGGGTGAATTGAATACTGTTGACCGCGGTCGACTGGGAAATTTCCGACCTCAGTGTTCGGGTTTAATTTACTAAAAATTAGCTAATTTTGAGGACGTTACTGCAGTTTGAGGGATTATTTATTTGAACATTTTCGCCCTTTTCCCCCAATCCACCCCTCTCTCCACAACCTAGCATACTGAGCAGCGCAGGTATCCGTTACCTCTCCCTCAACCCCCTTGCTGAATTAGATATAAGTACGGGTTAGTGATACGTTTTTCGGTTTTAATCTAGATTTTAGTTTCCGAGTTGTTGATTCCTCGATCCGGAAAATTAGCTGGCGCCCGGCAACCTTTTTAGGTCTCAATTTAGTTAAGTTTTTTTGCATCGGCAAGGAGGCCAGAGGGAGGAAGGGCGAAGGCGATGGGCATTTCTGGTCGCTCAGGGAAATGTCACGTTACACTACATTTCTTGATCGTGTTAAATAAGCATAGCTACTACGTATCTCAGCATATTGTTTAAATTTGTACGCAGGTGAATTGTTATATTATCCCTACTTTTCGAGTTACAATATGGGTGCAATTTGCAGAGTTGTTGTGAAGTGAGGATTTAATACTACGTCAATTACTATCATTAAATATAAATTTAAAAAAAAAATACGACGAGGTGTAGGCGTAAAGACAAAAAAAAAACAACATTCTAAAGAAACAAGGTTGAATGACGGTATTTTTAACAATCCGGTGGAAATGAATTAGATAAATTTTCTCGATGATGGTGGTGATAAATTATCTGGCTGTAGTATCGATGATTCAGATTTAATGTCTCAAGAAAATTGGAGAGGTAAAGTAGAACCTGGGCTCTTTGATGCACCTCCACATGACAGGAGTCCTGATGAAGGCGAGAAAGTATCAAGCAGACGACTATGTACTGCGTATAAGGACGATGATCGTGCAGATGAAGAAAAAGAGATTCATGCAGACTATGTCGGAGAGTCAGAAGTGGGTTATTTGTGCAGTGGCTGTGACCAGTTTATTAAGCTGAGAATGTTATCAAAACACGTTTGTAAAACTGAATAAATTTCGAAGATTTTTGTACAATGAAAAAGTCGATACCCATACTTTTAACTTCATTTCGTAATGTTTATAATGACATACATCGTCCAATGTCTCCCCAACATAATAACTAATGTCATGTTTATTAACACACATATTTATCTACAACAAGAACTTAAATAAGCTGTACATGCTCCTAGATTGTACACAGTTGAAACGAGAATATTTATAAAACAGTATTCATAAAATACTGTGTTGACTAGATCATTGTCTTTGAAGAAAGAACCTTAATAATACATAAATAGCTTAAATGAATATGAATTTTTTAAGCACACAATAGAATTTTCGGTCGTAGCGTCATGAATCATCTCTCCATCACTAAAATCGCTTCATTGTAATCTGTGACGAGGCAGAATTTTGC
>NW_011887745.1:2165471-2170951 GCF_000806365.1 Fopius arisanus | reverse complement strand
TAACCCCCATTATGACCGATAATCAGGGAAGAAGGTGTGAAGATAACTGGCAGTCATCACTTGTGATACAGCTGCCCCGTGACCAGTAGTGTTTTTGGAAAAGAGATTGTTCGGAGGAGAATTTCATTGTGTTGGAGATTTAGACTAGCGTGGAGACCCAGGAGTGGAGAAGTCTGGAGAAAGAAGTAAAGAGGAAAAGTCCAGAAGTAAAGAGTTGAGGGTTCTCGGTCGAGTATTGGCCGCCAACATTGTGAGTACCCGTACATTTATCCCCTGCCCCAACGAAGTTCCCCTTTTTATAATCATTTCCCCCCAACGGTGAGCCTCTGAACAATCACTCTATCCATTATTATTTTTTTTGTTGCTGTAATAATTACTCTCCGCGAAACCCCCCCGGTAGTGTGTAAGAATTTAGAACATCGGTCCCCTAACTTCTCCCCTCTTGCACCATTAACTTCTCCCCCTTTATTTTTTTTCATGTTATACTATTTCGCGTAGCCGCAAGTGAGTTGGCCTTACCCCCCACCGTCGAGTTAATTAGTCAAAAGGCCTGGAGTAATTGTTGTATTAACATCTGTGTATTATGGAGACTGGAATATATTAAAATTCAATCTACTTAAATCCCCCCGAGTAATTATTGGGACCCCCCCTCCCTCTTATTATTTCAGGTCCCCCTTAAATTATTTAGATTACTGGATTTTTGCCCCTAATTTGATTTTCCCGGATATATCGTGCCTTCTCCGAGAATTAATATATTTTAAATTCCCGGCCAAGGTCACAAATCTTCATAAATTAATATTCTCGAAATGATATGAATATGATAATTGATTTCAATGAGGTCATCACCAATCTTCCAAAAAGCCCTTATGATTAAAACAATATAAAATTACAAAATCGGGGCAACAGATACTTTGGATTTTAGGTCATTATAATGTTCCCATACCCCTGATAGTCGTCCACAGTAAGACGTGTAGTGGTGCCCAAGCAAGCCAATAACACCAGCCAATCTACAAAAACAACTATTAATAAGTATTGTTCCAATGAAAATGGGATATCTGACTTTTGTCTACTTACCTGGTTTTTGGGTCCTTACATTCACCTTTCCTTCGGATGCAATTTCTTTTAAATCTAGAGAAATTTCTTCTGGGAACTCCTCCAATCGACATTGTTTTGTCGTTTGATTGTTTTTCCCTGTCCTAATGTCGAGTTCGATGAACATATGGTAATTTGTTGCCTCTTTGAGTATTATTTCTACTTTACACTTTTGACATAAGACATTAAATATAAGTGATTGGAATTGTAATGGTGACTCAAGATTCTTAAACCCATTACGAATAATTGTCCAGTGGTCGGGTCATAATATACTGCAAGCATTCACCTGATCACCACAATTTTTACAGTCGAGAATTGTGCTCGCACTCGGCTCTGATGATGTTGAATTTTTCCACACACATGCTAAAGTATCAAAAGCATCAAATTGAAACAGGATCGTACGATAATTTGTTTCAATTTCGTGAATCTGATAATGTGGTGCAAGGATGCGAATCCGCTCCTGCCAAATTTATGTCTGAGACGCGTTGTTTAGAAATAAATTACTGAATCCCATCATCTGATCATCAGACATTTTGATAAACGAACGATAATTAGGATCATCCACCGCATTTACCACCAATACTCGTGTAATTGAGTCAAGGGCGCAAGTGTTCATCACGTTGAATTTCTTCCCATCGACGGTACCTGGTGGAAATACATTACCTTTTTTGAGAAAAAAAAGTTTCAGGGTTCTTGATTCAAGCCTATTGATGACCTGAACTTCAGGCATATTAAAAAAAAAAATTTGATTGTGAGATGTTTCCGTAAACGATATCGTATAATTTAGTTTGCTTCGTAGTTTCTTGAACATTATTTCTAAGTAGACTTGGATCAAGGCTTGCTGCATTCTCTGTGCATGACTGAAAGGCCTCGTTTGAAACTTTTGGTGATGGAGCTAAATCGCAATCCCATGAATCCAATATTTCCTCTATTAGTGGTGATTGAATTGGATTTTTCTGAATAACTGAGTCGAGTGAAGACCCTCCAGACACGACTAGAGTATGAGATGTCGACGATACTTTCATCACTGGAGATTTAAACGGAATTTCCTCAACACCTAAATCGTGTGGCTACCCTCTAAACATGACTGGTTTGTGGGGAGCGGACCATTCGTTTTTCACGGGAGATTGCATTGGAATTTTCTCCATACCTGGACCAAGTGAGGCACCTCCAGGTAGGACCAGACTGTGAGGTGTTGATCTAATTTTCATACTAACAGATAATGGAGTTGACAGCGAAGCATTCGAAATATTGTTCGAACGATCATGAAGGTGAGATTTTAAGAAGACATCTACTCCAGACGAATGATTGTGAAATTCAACCAATTTCTTCACCGACCTTTCTACTGTAACGCGATTTTCGCGTTAATAATAATTAAAGATATTTACTGGAATAAATCATGCTCTCTGCCGTATCGATTGGGTCCGCTAATTCCCTACGCGTGGGGAGTTGAGGTTATAGTACTGAATCTCAACTCCCAATGAGACTCCTCTGTCGGAACACTTGGTTTTCCACTCCAGAGAAATGTTCCACGTTAGACGGGGCGGGCATTCAAGTGGTCAGGGGTCCAGATAAGGGGTTAACTGGACAGTCTGGTTGAGGACATTTGAATTCGACGCGCTCCAGGAAATATTACCGGCAGGGATATCCTCGCGGTGGTGATAAGTACCACGGACGATCCCCCATGGACTCCAGCCCCGTGAGTCGGGAGTGGGAAGCAGAGCTACTAGGGAGCACTCTCCACTCCACACGTCAGAGTTGTCTCGGCACTCTCACGGGCCAGTCGGCCCCGGGTTCTAGCCAGCCCGTAGCCACCGATGACCAGCGTGGCTATATAGCCCGCCCTATCGCTGTACCTATCGCTATCTTTCTTACAGCCATGAGGCTAAGCTAACGGAAAATGAGAGGAGGTATGCCAATACTTATACGTCGAGCTCCCACCTATGCTAGCGCCTATGGACAGCTATCGACCTTCCCTCGCTATCTAATTACCGATCGCTCTTGCCTCTATCAACTTGATCTGCTATCGATCACCCTACCCTACCGAGCTCCCGACGCTATCGGGGACCGACCACACTAAAGAACTCCGACCCTCTCTCCATAACCTAGCATCCTGAGCGACCCAGTGCTCCCACACGCGTTCTAACTTTACATCCGCCCCTTTGGTATTTCGCGGGAAGTCTCCAGAGGTCCTCACTGCGCCCTCTGAAAGGGACAGTGACAATCTCTGGTCACGCACATAATTTGAACGTATCGGTCTTCCCTAATTCTGTCCTTACCAACTAGGCGGAACTTACTGGAACTAATTGTCTGTCCTGTCGCGAGAACGGACAAACCCCACCGTTCTGTGCTCTCGTCCGTATGTGTTATCGGTTAGCACCTCCACCTCCACCGGTATCTTCGGTCTTTCCTAATTGCGTCCTCAACAACTAGGCGGCTTAAATGGTATTTCCTAATTGTATCCTTAACAGCTAGGCGGCTCTCTGGATTGCTATTTTACCCACTTGAAAAAGCTGGCGCCCTCTCGGTAAATTCGCGGATGCTACGGAACCGGCGAAGGTAACCAATTCCCCGGACTTACGGAACACTCCGAGGAAAACACGTTACACTACATAGACTTGTCCATGATTTTTTGATTGAGATACGGAGACAGTTGACAGTGTGACTGCACCCCACATAGGAAATTCTTTCCCTAATTGGAAAAGTGCTATCATCATGGCTGGAAGAAAATAGGGATTCAGTTGAGTTCCTCTTTGTCTGATTGGTAAAGCTGAGGTAATTAAATCCTGAACGAAAATTTTGATGACTGGAGATGCTGAATTATGAACAATATCTGTTTCAAGTATATCATTCCCCATTGTCAATTTACTAATTAACAAGCCACAGAAACTGTCCCTGCTACAATCATCTATCTCTGTATTAGAAGAAGACTCTTCGAAGATCTTTCCTTCATCAATACTTTTCCAATAATCAGTGATGTAACGGTTTCTAATTGAGAAAGTGTCTTGCAATTTTCTTCTGGCGTCATGTATCGAGGATGCAAACTCTACTTGAAGAATAGAATCGTCATAATTTTCGAAAGCTACAGCACAAATCAATGTGAACAGTTGCTTAAATTCATCGATTGTGTGAGAAGTTGTAAGAGATGCGATCGATTGTACATAAAAGGGTCTGACGTCAGAAGAATCAACCGATTGTAGGCAAGGCCATCACAGTACTATTTGAGCTAAATGAAAAAAGTCGATCGTAGTGATTGTGAGATCACGAGGTAGTCCACTACCCTCCATTAGGTTCAGATAAATGTTTGCAATATATCGCTCAATAGTGATGTGATTGAATCCATGGACGCAGGCTGATAACATACTCCGAGAATATGGACTTATTACGTGCTTAGGTTTTGTGATGACCCGACGTAGCCATCGTTTTATCCAGAATTCTAGGGTTGCAGATACAGCATCTTTAGTCAATAGCTGATACACGGAAAATACAGTATCATCGAATTTAATAGCAAATAGCGTACGTGGCAATCTCAGCAGATGGCAATTCTTTTGGCCGAACAAGCTTCTTGCAACTATTCGTCATTCTACCCAAATATATTGTGGAATTTCTCGTTGTTCTGGTGTAGGTTTTATAGATTTCCCCCTGAACAGGCAAACTGTAGTGGATGTAACCTGGACTATAAGAAACATCGTGAATAGAACCGAGAAAGTGTCGATCAAACTGCATTTTGGGAATTCTTTTTATAGGGTCTTGTTCATAGACTTTTCGATCATGATATAGAGGCTCATTCTTGATATTGGCACAATCATGTGAACTAGTTGATTCTGCAATTCTCTTCCGTCTTTTCAATTTTTTCTCACCAGGATTCGTCTCAATTACTTCTTTTTCGCATTGTCGTTTTCTGATATTATCATGTTCGGCACGCATGTTCTCATGCTCAGTATTTCGTGTATCGATAGTCCTAACCCGGATGTGAAGATCATCATTATTTGACATTGGCTTCACATGACACGACCCATGGAATGCATTCTTGCACCTGCCGCTCTTGCAAAAACCTACCATTTGTAGAAAAATGTCTGATGATGTATCAACTTTAGCTCCATCAAAACCAAACACACAGGGCAATCGGTTCTGTTTCCAGAACGCTGGGTCCACAAGTTCATCCAAAAGATCACCAGATATTTCACACTGCATAATATCGTTTATTGGACCCCTGTCCACTGTTTTTCAAGCAGAAATTCTTGCAATTAAAAATTGCATAGAGTTTCTCCTAACAAAACCGACCTCAAGAAAACATATATATGTCTGGTCGGACAGCAAAGCTGCCATCAAAGCCCTAAAGAGACCAAGCACCGAATCGGGGCTGGTCTGGGAGACGATGGCAGCTA
>NW_011887745.1:2136494-2165301 GCF_000806365.1 Fopius arisanus | reverse complement strand
AAGGGCGATGGGAGCAGATCACAACCTGCAGAAAATCCAAAGCCCTCATGCCAACCCTAAACAAGGAAAGGGCAGAAAAATTACTCAACATGAAAAAAGAGGAACTGAGCACCACAATCAGGCTCCTCACTGGACATGGTAGGTTTAAGACACACTGCAAAAACCTGGGTATCGAAAGCGATGCCCGCTGCAGACTATGCCATGAGGCAGACGAGGACAGCCTGCACATACTTTGTAGCTGCCCTGCACTGGCTACAACAAGGCTTAATTGCTGGGGAACCGCCTTCCCTAGCATCAGCTATATAGCGGATCTAGACGCCGGGAATTTACTAAAACTGGTGAGAAAAGCTGGCCTAGAATTATAGGGATCAGAAGGACAACGGAGCCACAATAGCCCAGTAGGGGTTCGGTGACAAGAGGGCAGCAAATGCCTATCCGTATCTTTAACCATAACCATAACCATAATATCGTTTAAATTGCTGATCAATATTGTTCGAAATTGCGTCCATACCTCGTGCTGCAAATAGCAATCGAACCAGACCTCTGAGTCTTCATCTGATCGATCGATGAAACAAAGCCTATTATTATTCTCTTCTTGTGATACCTCTAGTGTGTTATTCAGGGTTTCATTTTTGTTTAAATCAAATTTTAATTCTTCTATGAACAAACTCCATAATCTGTTTTTATCTTGTTTTAATTTGCTCTTCCAATTGTGGTGGGTGCAAAGTCGATTATGTTCTTTTTCAAGATCTTTCTATACCGTATGAGAATATTTCGGAACTTCTCCCGATTGAAAAAAATGTTTATACTTTTTTAAAGTACTGAGAACGTCTTTGTATTCAATTCTAGGCCTCGGAGACATGTTCTTTATTACGATAATAATCTGTGGGTTAATTTTTTCGGATAATAGGTTATAAATTCAAAATGATTAACGTAATAAAATCAATTTAATTGGAAACCACGTTTATACCTCTATGCACGTGTCTATCAAAATGTAATGTTTATTATCTCATGATTGCACGTGGAATGACATTGAATTACTGGTTAACCAATATTGTTATCAATCAGCTGCACATATAATCAGTTTCTTGACGTTTCGGCGCTCATTTAAACAACACTTTTACGTCATTTTTTACTCCAGAAAAATGATTTTTTTCACATTTTTTAGTGGCATCTCAATTATCATACCGCTTGAATAATGAAAACTATGTTCATCAGTCATTTTCTGGATTCAATCTATTGTAAATATTCACAGAGTTTTTACATGAATTAATTGAAAATTATCTTTACAAATAAATTGATAAATTTTTTAAAAGAGAATCCAGAACTAATACAATATTATTGTCGGAAGTTAAAAAAGTTTTGTTCAAAACTTTCCCAATCATCACAGAATGTTGGAACATTTTTTAAAAACTAATACGAAAATAATTTCACTACTACCAAAAAAATGAACATCTTTGAAGATAATTATCGCAATTTTGTCAATCAAATATTATAGATTCAAAAATTTATAATAATTACCAACTAATACAGTACATGAATGAATATTCCTATTAGATGATTTTTCAGATTACGTAATTTTGAATGCCGTCTTTAGCATTCGATTCCCACACTGCGTGAATCCAGAATGTTCGCCACCTCATCGCGTTCCGTCTCTGTAATATAATAACAATTTGGTTATTCAAGATATAAATAGAAGACGCAATTTAAAAAATTAGAAGCCTTTTTTTGTTTTTCCTTTACGGCCCACTGATAGTTTTTGGAGGGCTCTCCTTCCTATAAAAAATCGAAAATACAATAATAAGAGGGAGAAAAAACCGGATACTATTCGAAAGATAAAATGTTATTGACATAATTTTTCTCTTACTTCGTATCCCTTCCAGAACTTTCAAATGGAATGATTTTATTTTGGTAAAGAACTGAACATTAACTTGCCATATAAAAATTCCAAATTGAAATTCAACATTTATTTGGGTCCTCCAAGAACACTTGATACACGAAATTTGAAATTATTTTTTTTTTCAGTAATTATCTTCATCTGCTCCGATTGTGCCAAAAGAATTATATTTTTTTCTGAGGAAAGATTGAGCAGAATCGAAGAACTCTGAGCAATCAATGATGATTTTTTCCGGCCAGGGTTTCCGGTCTTGCTGAAAGGAATATTAATATAAGAAAAATTTGATTGAAGACATAAAGGAAAAGAAGCTGTTACACTGGAATATTCGGGAAATATTGGATTTTTTGAAATTGTAATTTTAATTGTGATTTTGATAAATCGGCATTCAAGCCTAATTACTATGCGAATTAAAGATTTGGCCTATGAATAGGTTTGTCAACAAATCTTTTGCCAACCGTATGTGACACAAAATTTCTCGCCATTAGGTTCAACAACCATGATGAGACCAAATAAAACATGGTTGGAATAACGGTTATTCCAGCTTAATAATTTCTGTTAATGCATGGCGATAAACAATGAGTGCTCTTTCTTTTATTATCCCCCGATGCTTTTACCTTTGATTTGTCTTCTGTGTAGAAAAATTCCGGAAAACTGAATGACAGTAACGTCCGTATATTATTTCACAGCCATCGAAGAATAGTTGTTTATCAGCCCCCTTATCAACTACGTTTTGAATTTCTCAATTTATTTTCAACTGTTCCTTATTATAACTCTTATGAATCATGATTTCTGTTATACGGAATTTTCACTCCGTAAACGTTACACATTGTTTAAGTAAATGAGCTTGAAAAGCAAATGGCTGAATAACACTGTGATGAACCCCGCGAAAGTTCATCACCCGTGCGAAAAAATAAAAGAAGAAGGCAGAAGAAAATAATAAAAATTAATTGTGAACTAAAATACGGGCAGGCGGGAACGGAGAAATGAATGAGTGTGGGAAGAAGTGAGTAAAACTAATAGGGAAGGAGTTAGTGTAGAAAAGGATAGAGGAAAAGCAAGGAGAGACAGAGGAAAAGGAAAACCGGAGGATATCGTGGAGCTGCCAAATACGCGCCCCGCGAGATCACCCGCCCGAAAAGGGCCTGGCTGGCGAGAGGCAAGATAGACGGCAGACCAGGCACGGATCTGTGGGGGGGGGGGGGGGGACAAGGAGATCAGTTCCCAAGGGCAGGGGTCGGGGCCACCCCCAGGTAAGCCCCGTCCCCCCGCCGTCGACACGAGAGTATTCGAGAATATGTGACCGAGCAAGTGCAGAGTGTGAACTGTGAGTGTGAGTGTGGATCCCACCTGACCCGGTGACACCTGAAGCAAGAGAATAAAATTATAATAAACTATCAATCACGCGGAGTCAAGTAGATCCCTGGACCCCGCCCTCTCACCAAAACCTACATCCTGAGCAGCACGGGCACGTAACCCCATCCTAGCCTCGCGACCCCGGGGAGAGCAGTTAGCGGATCTGACAAAACGCAGTACAGAGGTAAGTGGGAGCATCAAGGGCCACTTAGCGAACCTGGCATAAAATCGAAACGCAGTTAAGGGTTTCTTCGAGCCGCAGGTTAAAAGCCCGGTCGCGTCCAGGGGTGGCACTGGGTTACCAAAGTCACCTGGCGCCTGACGAATATTAAATAGAAGAGCGGTTAGGGGAGCATAGGGTTAGGGTGGTACGGGTGCGGCCTGGGATCGCTAGTGGAATAGCCGCATCCAAGAAAAGCGTTACAACACATATGGATATGCTGGGTCATGAGTAATCGATTTGCATACATATATTCACTCTACCTGATCGAGATGTGTGCAAAAATAAGAATTACTTTCAAACAATAGGTATTACAGATTGAAATACTACAAACAATTCGAAATCGACTGGAAAAAAACTATTTTTCTAGTCATAGAAAAAAAATTCTGTCGGCTAACATCATAGTTTTCATAATTAATTAATTTAAAAAGGCTTATGAACTCTCAAACGTTAAAAAAATGGCATAGGATAACCGGCTAACAAATTACAATCCATTGTAGGCAATGCTTTATTAAAAAATCAATTATTTAGAATTTTGTATAATTTACCATGTTACAAAAAATTGATGAGTTCCAATAAACTATCAACTCTCACACAATTTGCAGCATAGATTCAGATTCTACAAATAATTTGCAATCGATTGGATAAAAAAAATTTTTTTTCGGTGAATTTTTCAAAAATTTGTCGGCTATCTTCAAGAAATTTTTTCATTAATTATTAAAAAAAAACCATCAACTCGGAAACGTTAATAACCGATGTACAATGACCAGCTAACGAATTACAAGCAATTCTGAAAGGTAATTGATTTGAAAAATATTTTTTGTCGGCTAATTGGATACTGCTCCCGCGCGCTGTGATTTGAAACTGACGCCCACTTTCCCCATCGTTCCAGCAGTGCCGCAACACTAGCGCTTGGTCGCGAAAGTTGGAACTTCGGCTAAAGGACCCCTACACTAATCCCGTAAACACTCGTGCCGCAGTCCCACACGATTGGACGAATCGAGCGATTCCCAGGGAAAGTCGATTGAGCGGCAATTACTCGAGAACAGTAAACATCTATTAATTGGCACAGTTAATGTGCGGAATTTCTAGAAATCCTGTTACACCACATGGAGTTACTTCAGTGGCATATCAATCAGTCAACTAGAGGATCATCAACTGTGGTAATCAGGACCCGCGTGGCTAATCAACGAAACGTACCACTGACCACAATCAATAGACTTCTCTCCAGAAGCCTACATCGAAGAGAAGACCTTAACAGCGCATCCATTGAGGTTGTAGTCAACCTCAATGTGAACGCACCGGATGAGTCACTTAATAGATTCTCAAAATTATCCAAACTGATCCATGTTTCAGCAATCATCATGAGGGCCATAGACAGATTCTGAGAAAGAACAGTACATCTATATTGACTACAAAATTGATCGACTACGCTTAATGTAAAATTCCTCCGGTTTTTTTGAATATCCGCCAAACTGAATCACCAATCAGATTCCCCGATACCACCCAAAATTTTCAGTTCTTCATCAGTTCCTCAAACTGATGTTTTTTGTTGCTGATCAAATTTTCTAGAAAAAGGTCGATAAATGTGAATTTCTTTGGATAGAAACCATTCTTATCTTCGCATTAATCAATAACAAGACGAAAGAAGAGAGAGAAACAATAAGGAGGAAAATACATGGATAAATAGCCCTGAGGTAAACTCTGTTGTCCGTGAAATTCCTTAAAGCCCCCCTTGCCACTGATGTCGCTGTTGACGCGACGACTGAGTGATATCTAATTGATATTTGAATAGCTGCAGAAGGGTAGCGGCGGATAAGTCATTCATGGCGTTCGTTCAGCGATGGTAGATGGTAGATGGGAGAGGTGAATTCAGAGTTTTAGTGACGTGCTCAGGACTGTTAGATACATCTATCTGTCTGTGTGCCCATTGTCGTTAAATGTGCTAACATGTGGTGTCTTTGCGGCCGACACCAGATCTTTAATCAGGAATGATGGAAACGCTTCCAACGAAATAAAGAAAAACATAGAATGGTTTCGTGGACCTTAGCTAGACATTTACCAAGACTTTTTAACATTTTCTCTTAAAAGGTCTCGTGTCAAAGATGAATGATCAATTATGAAAAATTTCAATTTTTACTTATTGTAGTTTACCACTTCGCTACTAGCGTGAGTCACTAAATTTTTTTTATTTTATTCTCTTCCTATTCATTGCTATCTTTTCAAATTTTGACTGTACAGTGAAAACTCCCTTTGTCCCCTGTGTCCACGTTCGGGGTTTGAATTCTTATACTTAAAGAGCTACCCTCCCTTCGATTGATTAATATCAGCATACAGATGTGTCATGCATGAGAAAGAGAACGCATAAAATCGAAAGATAATGCTTAGAGGCAATTTTAGAGTGGAGGAATGATTCTCCTCACCCGATCATATATTGGAGAATGATTCGACACTCGGAAAAGTGGACCCTAAGAGAGTTTACTCTGTACTTTAATGAGGTTTTCCATTTTTTATTTTTATCTGCGAATATTAAGTCGGTATGTCATGTTTACCTCGGATGTTTTAGGTTCGGCCAACGTTTCAGCACCCGTGTAAGTGCTGTAAGAGGATTCGTCCCGGGTCAACACCCCGGGATAATCCTCGAACTATTCTGGCTACCGCCTCTATCGTTCGCGATTGGGCGCCAGCCAGGTTTTTCTGGAAAACCTGACGGAACTCGAGCCGCGAAGGAATTTCGTAAACTCCGCGGACTTTCGGTGGCGGGTCTCACAATGTTGAGCCAGCATCAGCATGACACGGTAGAGTGGGCGAGGTTCACCAACGTATGAGTAACTCCAATCACTAACTTCGGCCGCGCTTACGGCGTCGTCATTAGTATCTTTCGGGAGGCGTATTCCTTAAAACTCTCGTGGAGGGATGTGACCATCCCTCGCACGTTGTCCTCTCTCCTCTGGGGTGGCTCAACCCCAAAAGAGACACAGATCACCTGCGAATCCTTCTGACCCCGCAGGGCGCCGAACTCCTCGAGGCACATGCGCCGCAGGCATCTGGAGACCTTTCTCACCCACCTAACGTCCACCCCAACTCGAGAGCTCGGTAATAGCAATCTTATCTTACCTAGAGATGGATCTCTGTAGCCGCGGACGCTTTTCCGCAGCCTCAAAGTAATCCATTCCACTGATCGGGGACGCATAAGCTCGCTGTTCCATGATTCCTTAGAACCACGTACCCCTCATAATCCCGGCAGGGATTATTGCCACCAACTGATCCCGAGCTCCTAAAACATCCGCTCGAGATCAGCACTTAACGCTAACTGCTCTGAAATCTCCCAGGGCCTTCTCCCCCTAGTCTGAGCATCTCCGCGACTGTGGGTCATCCGTTACCCCACAACCACCAATCAACTCGACGGGATCCCGGGGGCGCTAGTCCTTTCACCTAGCCGTTGGTCCCTGGGCTAACTCGACGCCGCCCTTCAGAACCACCCAGTTGAAACGCCTGTACGTCGGCCCTGGACTCCCTAACACAGCTGGGTGGATTTCCGAATTGGGGAACAGCTATCGCCAACGTCATCATAGTGTTCCGAAACATGGTCTCACCCTTCCCCGTTTCTTCCCACTATGTAATTGTCTAACTGACCTTCGGAGCGGCCTGTTTGGCCATTGTACGATGTTCCACTCATCTTTCGCTCGGCTATTTCAGCCAGCGTTAGATGTCGTACCTTTCGCCTAGTGACTTTCTTATGATGGCCTCGAAGTTTGCAGACAAGAAAGTTTAACAGAGCATATTTCATTAGGCAACTGAGTAATTTACAAATTTGTTATTTTGTTCTTTAGGTTTTAGAAAATTTTAATCGTGACCAGTGATGGATAGTTGGATAGTCACTTGAAATTATATTATTAGCAAATAACACTGTGAAAACTGTTAACGAAGCATATATTGCCTTAGCATAAAGTCATACACAAAAAAAATTTCTCGCATTTCTAATCTAACAAAATCTCATTGCGATATTCACTCTTTCTTTTTATCATACAAATGAAATATTCAATCCGCTGTACGGCTCAAAATCTCTATCTAACTCTAGTATGCATTCGGTTAATCCAATGCAAAGAAAAAAAATTCACATTTTGGGAAATAAACAACCATTTCTTGGTGATTTGATTTTTTCGTCACAAATGCTTCGTTGATGATTTATGCTTAGTTGTCATCTGAGAGAAATAATTAAGAGAGGATAACTGCAAGTAACATTGCCGAATACGAATGGAACATCACTTAAATTCTAGGTTTTAAGAACTAATTCACGTGACCTATTTTTATAGCTTTTATCGGATTCTTAGTCATGTAAAAAATGTTAAAATATATCGTCAACGCTGTATGAGTCCCGGGTAAATTCGAAAGTCGCCCATATGTCGCTTCAGGCGGAGATTGTATGTGGGCGAAATGATTAAACCCCATTCCTCAATAAGTAATCCATATCATATAGAGAAAGATTATATGGATTACTGATTCGACTTCCGTAAGCGAAGAAAAAACGAAATTGACCTAAAGAGAAAAAAAATTCAAGTCAACAAAATGATTGTTTTTTTCATCTCTTCATTTTCATGGATAATATTGGATGTCAACCTTGTTTTCTAACTGTTTCCGGATGACTGAAAGCGTCATCAATTTTTGAAAATATGTGTGACCTTGGCCGGAGAATTAAAATATACTAATTCCCGGCGAAGACACGATATTGGGGAATTTACGATATTCTGAAAAAATAGGGAAATTGATTATAATTTACGGGAGGACCCGAAATAATAAAAGGAGGGGGGGGGGGGGTTTGAAATGATTACTCGGGGGGATTTATGAATTGACTATCTGTATTCTGATCTCATACCACAATATTAACATAAAAATAATCCGGGCCTTTTGAGTAATAACCCGAGGGTGGGGGGTAAGGCCAACTCACTTGCGCTACGCGAAATATTATATAATAAAAAGAAGGGGTGACTCTAACTCTGGAAAAAGGGGGAGAAGTGAGAGGGGCAGACTGAAAAGGTAATCATTAATAGGGCACTTAATTTACAACTAACATGAATTTACTGGAGGCTCACCGTTGGGGGGAAATTAACACGGGCAGGGAAATTCGTTGGGGCAGGGAATAAAAAATGGGACACTCACGGGGAATGGTGTCCTCAAAATCCTCTCGGTTTTCCTCGGGATTGATCCTCCTTCCTTCTCTCTCCTCGTTCTCCTCGGATGTTCTTCTCCTAAAAAGTCCTCCACACACTCCACACAATAGTTCTCCTCCTCACGATCTTCCCAACAGTTCTTCCACACAATTGTTCACACTCTAGTTTCTCTTACACTATTTCCGCACACTTTTCTCCTTCGCACTGTTTCTCTCCTCCAAAATAGTTCTCACCAGTTCTCTTCACAAATTGTTCGGGGTATCTTCGGGGCAACTTTTCACAGGGTCTCTTTACACTAAGTCCTCTTTTTAACTCTTTCTGGGGCAGTGACTCGTGGGGCAGCGGTGGCACGAGTGAAGGCTGCCAATCATCCTCATCTCTTCCTCCCGATTAAGGTATTAATCGGCGTTAATCGGGGGAATTCGTTATTGTGTGTCCTTTTCCATCTTTTGACACAGGGACTTTCTCGAGGGATGTCTCCTTCTCCCGGGGTCACGTGGGGTCACGAGGGGAAATGGGGACGGGGGTAAGAGTAAAAGAGTAAAAGGAGTAAAAAGAGTAACTTAAACCTAATTTAACCTAGGAAAAATAAGCTGTATCAATTAGGGGGGGGGGGCGCTAAATTCTGCCTCATCACACATGTCATAATAAATATTAGTCATAACCTAAAATTCAAAAGATATTTAGTCTATATTCGTCAAACATCACTTAAAGATATCCTCTGTTAATTTTTTTCATAGTAGTAAAACAGGACATTAATGATAAGCTAAGCATTTCTGACGAAAAAATCAGGGCATCGCAAGAAGATCTTCAATTTTCTGAAACGTGTTTTAAAAAATTTTTTTATTGGATTCATCAAACACGTACGAGAAAGGCACAAAGATTTTGGTCATTGCAGCGGATTAAATGCTTAGTGGATGAGATGCAAATAAAAGAATAAACATCACGATGAAATTTTATAAAACAAGTGGTGTAACAAGAAGTTTTTCCTATTTTAATTTTTCGAACGAAAAATTCTGTCATGCTCATGGTTTTCACAACGTTATACGCCAATAACATGATTTCAAATCATGATAACCGTCTATGTGGTACCTATCACGACAAAAAAATTTTTAATTCCCCCAAATGTTAAATGTAAAACTTGTTGGTCAGCAACCTTCAAGGCCATTGTTTTCTGAGCTTACGAATGATACTATTTTCGATTATTAACATCGTTTCAGTCTTTAGTTATGAACATTTAAGCATTATGATCACATGAAATGTCAGTAAAAGTATATTAGAGCTCTACCTCTATTTCTAACTTATTCCGTTCGATAATTGCTATTTTTTTATTTATTTCTATTTTTAAATAATTCCTAAGGTAAATAGGCCTTCTTAGTCTCCGAACTGAGCAGCTATGAATAAATTAACATCTTTGACTCATCTGACTTATTTTAGTGGATACTCAGGTAGGCGTTGTGACGCGGCAACTACTTATTGCCCTCCCCCCGCTCCCTAAGATATCAACATTTGTTTGTATTAGTAGTAAATCGATTCAAGTTATTGCTATGCACACAGCAGAGTACACATTTAGATTATAAAACCTGTCACTGTTGGGTCTTCAGTCCCCAATTGTTCCTTCCCCCCACCCCGTTTCTCCACGCAGGTGTACTCACAACAAGACCACGACCGCAAGGAAGACGAGAGTAGATAGACTATACCGGTTCTAGATATTGGGATCTGAGGGGAGGTGCGGGCCGGGGCGGTTGAGGTTGCGGGGGAGGTCAATGCAGGAATCTGCTAGGCCCTGGGTCGGTAATGTATGGGGGAATCTTCTTTATCGACCTCACGGTGGTAATGTTCAGGCTCCATTTTGGGCCAGAATTCCACCATGTCATATCTCACGTTGAGTATCCACCATATGATATCTGATAGCTAATATCTAATATGTGATGTCTACTATCAAATATCTCATTTCTGATGTCTAATATCTAATATTTCATAGCTGACAATCGTAGGTGCTAAAATTTACAGACGTTCTATTGCCGGTGAATTTTTTTCTTTTATGCCACCGCAACAATCATAATTACAACAAATTAATTCATGATTTTGAAATTTTGTCTTCAAAATCATCATGAGTAGTAGAAACTAATAATGAGAAACATGATTTTTTTCTTATCAAATCTGAAAAATTATTTTAAACTCTATACTTCTCTCTCTTTCTCTCCTCATTGAGATTGAACCGCGAACTGGTCCTCTGCTCACGTGGCGGCGTGTGTTTACCGATGAGCACGTAGGCGCCGTATAAACAAAACACTTGGCCTCTTGGATGCGCAGTGAATCGTTTCGGAAGTGGAATGAATATTCCACCATAGTCTTCAAAAGATGATACCATGCAACATAACACAAGTTTGATAATTTGCACCGATCTTTTTTTTTGGGTTTTACATTGAATGCTCATGACATTGAACAAAACAGAAATTAATTGTACACTTTTGAACTGAATGTTTCCCATTTAAATGGAGCATCGATTACTTGATTTAATTAGACCACAATTAATGATAAGAAAACAGACACAAATCGATTTAATTTTTCAATAAAATTTTCTGAGACTCAGTAATTTTCGAATACTTTTTGTGTGTTTGTGTGTTTATCGATGAGCACGCGTCACATAAACATTGGTAGTGACCTCTGTTATGTCCGGAGAATTCTTGCGTCGAAGGATATCGATTTTTCGATAAGCTGGAATTTTCTTACTTAAATTATTCGGACGACGCTGGATTTTCTTTTGTTCTTACCGCTGGTGAAAACGGGTTGAATAAAAATAAGAGATATTGGATCGTATCACTTTACTTATTAATTAAAATGAATAATCGAAATTACATTGGTTGAGAGAAATAGTAAAAAATTCAGGAACCCTTGCAATCATTGATGGGTTTAGTGTAGATTTTACATTTTTACGATTACTCACTGCGATTGGTGCTTATTTCTTAAATTGTGAATTTTTAGGGTAATTCCACTCTTTTTCTTTGCTAGTTGACTGATAATACACTATTACAGATACTTAGGAGGAGTACCCGTCTTTCACTTAGTTGGGTTGATTGAATTTGTTGATTGGATTGAGTCCAAGTTCTCGATAGTTTTCAATCAGCACTTAATAGTTAATATTGAGTCACACCCACTATTCACACACGATTACTACTTGTTCCCTTGATCTGCAAGAGATTATTTACTGTCGGTTTAAGGATTCAGTATCCCCGAACTATTGCTAATTTATGTTCCCTAGTATCATTCAGGAAAACTCCGGATATTTAATTAAAGATTAACTCCGAACCACTCAGTCAAAGTCGGACCGATTCTAATAATTTTTTCCGCCAGGAAGTTGTTGCTTTTTCATGAGCAGGATTTTTCAGACTAATAATTTTTTGGGAGGCTCCGCTATTTGTTCTTTCGAAAATTGGGAAATTGCTAAGAGTGGGAGAGGTGGCGTGATTTCCACCTCTCTGATTCCGGGTTCATTAACTTGGCTTTACTTGCTAGAAAAATTGCAAGTTGTTAAATTTTTTCCAGCGATGGCTTTTGTCGAATGCAGCGTTGCACATTCCCCTGAGGTCTATGTCGGGTTTTGGTGAATTGCCCAATTTTTGTGCCGGTGGTTCATTGACTTGACTTTTTTTTTAATTTAGTTTGATGATATCGCGGAATTGTTAAAATAATCTGGACCTTACACGTCGCTGGGATCATAACATAGTGATGGAAAAGGTTATGTGGACAAGTACAAGAGTCATTCACCTCATTAGCTGAGATGGTGGAATTCAAAGTTACATGGATAATGATTTATTGGAATATAGGTATAAAGAATTTCTCCGAAAAATTTGATCGTTACGAATGTGGGTGCTGTTCTAGGAATCAATGGGGCTTTTCGAGAATAAAATTTCAGCTGTAACGAAATTTGGAGAGACTGGTGGAGGGGATGAGGTGATATAAATCGCGAATTTTTAGGGAGAACTTTAGTTGTAATCATGGTGAATCTCTCACCAGAAGACATACGCTATTTGAATAGTACTCCACCGTACTGTCCCGACGTTGAAGGTATAGTGGAGAAGCATTTTGGTGATGTTCCACCGGAAAATATCTGGAGTTTCATCAGTGATGTGCAGTTTTTGGAGAGGAATTCTGCTGCTCTGAGAAAGAAGAATGAGGAAGATGCTGCAGATGACTCACTCCTACCATTATCCATCCACATTATGAAAAAACAGTCGCTATTCTTAATTGCATTGAAGAATTGATAGTGAAAGTGGATGATGATTTTGTGCGAGATCGTTAGGTTAGATCATGGAGGAGTGGATCCAAGAGAAAAAGGGCACCAAATCTGTACGAGAAAAGTCTAGCAGCCCCCATGCTAGGCATTCTGCATGAACTCCGACTTGGTGTAAACATAATGTTTTAATCATTGAAAACCGAGGCAGACACGGCTCTTGGTCATGATGTTGTGGATGAGAACTAAAAAGATTTTCTTTTCCAATAATTATTGTTTATTTATTCAGTTGAATGATTACATTTATTTTTCCAAATGGGTGTCTTGACGCTGCCGGTGAGTAAGCTATATTCGATGATTCGATCGTGTAAGATCAAGCAATAGGCTGCGGTGTTGACGTCGAAGATCTGCGATGATTCAAACTCCAGACGAATGTCCACAGGGCCGGTTTTCAAGAACTCGTTCTGCTTGGAGCAATCGATGAGGATGAGGGGTGCTGTTTTCAAGTAGTCCGCTCTGCTGAATAGTGGTTCAGGCTTTTCATGGTAATAGGAGGCTTGGAAGCTGGTGTACATATCGTAGAGAAGAGCTGATTGGTTGTGTTCAATGTCCAAATTCAGATTTCCATAGGGATAACTTTGCGAATTCAAAAATAATTTGATTTCTCGAATATTACAATGATCGAATGCACTGGCATCCTTCAAAGCCTGATTTTTTCTAGCTATTTGAAAGCCGAGAATGACGTAACGTGGTTTCTCCTATTGCCTTGAGCATTTCACAGTCCAGACATGCTTCGTTGTGCGGCAGCAGAGGATACTCGTACAATTCCCAAGAATGAAAGCTAATCGGCACCACCGTGTCTTTTGAAATCTGATTGAGAAGCTGTACTTTTCGAGTGTCAGCAGGTTTAATGTAGGGTAGCATCCAATCGATCTTTGTATTCACAACAATTCTCTGATAATCTTCAGCGAATCCTAAAATCATGCTCAGGGGAATGGATACATCAGTTATTTTCTTCTCGATGTCAATTTTCCAGCCCCCATTTTCCATGAAATATTCCTGGCTAGGAATCTGAGAAATGTAATTTTTCATTAATGTTGTCAAGCCAACATTTTACACCTATCCATTCTGCACTGAATTTAATTCGTGGCGTATTTCCTCTCATAAATGACAGATGGCATTATTCACAAGTTGTGTATTTGCAACAAGTGCATTAGCGGCTTTTGTTAATCTATTACAAATGTGCAATGAACTCTTGCATGGCAGTCCATGGAGATCCTGGTGTTGTACAGAAATACGGATTTCGTCATTGTTGTTGAAGGAAGATGATGCAAATGGTTGGTGCGAATGAATTTCATAATGAGCAATCGACTCATCAAAGATTATCCGCTTTTGAATGTTCAGAATCTCTTCCATGGCAGATGACAGTAACAGCAGGCGATGAAGACACAGCAAACCCTCACTTTCCTCCTTTTCCGCGAATTCTTAGTCCTAAAGGAACTTGATGTTCTGCGATGTCAGCTTCGTGAGATGCACACGACGAGTGTTCGCTTGCCGGCATAAGTCCTCACTTTTATAACTGCGACCGACTTTCCTCCCCTCAAACACAATACCTATTATTCAATGAGCCTTTATATGAAGTATTGTGATGACTTCGCGACGGAAATTCACAGGGGCATCGTCTTGATCGAGAATTCTCAATTGCAGATGGTCTATTGACCGCATCACGATTGGCAAGTAATTGACCTGAGCAGTTGTTTCAATAATATTATATCCAGGTGGAATGCTTGTGAAGACTTCGTAAATTGTATGCACACGTCGATTGTTAATGTAGGCTTCTGCAGTTAGATTACACTCAATACGTAGAGAGTTCACATGAATGATATTTGGAGGCGTGGCAGATTCGTAGAATGTTGAATATGCTAGAACTTGTCCTTGAAAACCAAGCAGTTGCCCAATGGAGTCCAACTGCCTGAAATTTGTCACCACATCCTTGGGTACTTCAATCACCCTCTCGAGCGTCTGATCGTTTGCCCGTAAAATGAAGGGAATTTCACGCACTGATTTTTCAAAAAAAATTCACTATCAGTAATTTCATAGCTTCCAGTTGGTATAGTCAATTTTATCACCAATCCGTCTTTTTAAATGTAAAATTTATTACATCCTTCGTCAATATTAGGAATTAAATTGTAGCTGAGAAATTGAACAAGCCCCACACTATACAATTTCTCTGCTGATAATTCAATCGGCGAGAAATAACGGGCCTCTAGTGTAGATGATCGGCCCGACAGGGTCAAGGTAAATGAATCACTCATGATAGTCACCACTCAACTGCTGTAATTGAGAACTTTTTGCAGGTTTATATCATTTCACCAGCTAGAAATTTCGAACATAAATGCCCACAGATGATGGTATCGTAGTCTTGATAATTTTTAGGATTATATTTCACACCACTACCGCCACCGATGTGATTAATCAACTCTTAAGGTGGACGTAAATTGCCATAGCCATCAAAATCGATCACTTCATGATTCTTCTTTTTTATGCAACCCAATGAGTGCCGGGACCATCTTTATCATCAAGATTCACTATAGCTCATTCACATTTCTAGGGTCCGCCTCGAGACAACGCATTTCTCATATAAACTCCGCGAAAATGTGGACTTTTCATGACGCTGGCATACTTTATCAAATCACCATCAGTGAGAGTCGGTCCGGTAGTTTTACAAGTTTTTTGGATTCAAATGTAAACCCAAGCCAGACTTATAGGGTTTTAAGTATATTTCCTTCCCGAGAGCGATGGATTCCATGGTGCGGTTGTGACCTTTACTCCCTTCCAGTTCGGCTCTGGCATGTTTAGAAGTGTTGATAGCTTTGCCCATACCAGCAGCTTCACCCGCTAGGGCACCTGTTGCGCTGAGTCCTGCCAATAATGGAATTAGAAATGCTGGTAAATTTCTCCCAATTTTCAATAGGATGGGGGAGAATTCGAGACGTCGGCTTCATTTTTTTCCTCCCTCCAACATTTTTAACTGCTTCACGTGCACCTTTAAGCGCGCTCATCACAGCATTGGGTTCAGGCTGTATGGAACCTTTGGCCGCCCGTATAATCTGTCGCATCTTTTTCTTCACACTTTCCCTTATACGTTCCTTCCCACCACCACTACCGCAGCCAGCAGTTTTTCTCTTTCTCTTTGCACCAGCACTAATGTTTAGCCCCATCCCGAATTTATGTTTCATCTTCATGAGATTACTCACACTCCAAGCAGCCGCCTTCTCACCAACACTAGCGTCTTTAGCAAAAGCCCTGTGCAGAGCTTCATCTTCCAGAATTCTATCAGCGGTGTGTCTGGCTGGCAAATTTTCTCTATTTTTCGAATATGCTATATCCTGCTCTTTACACGCTTTATCCAATGGATTTATCCCAGGATCACCGCGTGCTCATCGTCTAACCAACTGGGTACCCGATCCACAATACTGGTAGCCCGGTATATGCAATTCAATGGGTCACTAGTTGATGATATCGTTAACAATTCCTTTACCCTTCCGCGTTCTGAGACGTTTGCACACCACCATGCTCTTGCACAGACTGAAGTGCATGTCTATAAATGTCATGTATTTATGGAGCTTGCTAGCAGTTGTGAAGATGGAGTCCAAGCAGCAATGCGCGAAGCTGCCAGTGATGAATTTCGATAAGATAACAGAGAAAAAGAAAGATAAACAAGAGAATCGTCACGACCCACGTTTAACCAATACCGTGGGTGCAATTATCTGTGGACCCTCAAACTGTGGTAAAACGAATGCCCTGTTCGCTCTCATTACCCATTCTAATGGGCTGAGATTTCAAAACATCTATGTTTATGTCTATGTTTTTTTTTTTTTAAATTATTGACAACAGTGAAAGTTATTGGCTATTTTCCATTTAATGATAATGAAGAGGTGGTCAGACCCGAAGAAACTCATCCAAATTCTCTTATGATATTTGCTGATGTCGCGTGTGAAAAACAGGATAATATGCGTTGATTGTTTTGCATGGGTCGCCATCAACGTGTAGACTACTTTTATGTCTGCCAGGCGTATGCGCGTATTCCAAAACACTTGATACGTGATAAAACAAATGTACTCATTCTCTTCCGTCAGGATGAAATAAATTTGAAACACACTTATCTGGTTCATGTTAATACAGACATGCCATACCTAGAGTTGTTGGAATAATCATAAACATAGGTTCATCACCATCAACAAAGACTGTGAATTGCATGAGGAACCCTATCGACGAAGATTTGATTGTTTTGTATGTATAAAAACAAGCTGATGATTGGCACTCGAAACAATGTTGAATTGAACGTAAAACCTTCAACATGCGGCCAACGGTCTTGCAAAAGGATCCTGATATATTGCATCACATTGCTGAGGCAAGCAAAGCAATTCGTCATAAACATCAAACATTAAAGATGGGCAAAGATATGGCCGAACGAGTTATGGATGAGGCCTTGAAACCTGTAATTACTCCTCTCGAAAAATTGATTGATCACTGTGCAATGCAGAAGAAAACGAAGAAAAAAAGAAATGAAAATATTATTATGAAAAAGGAGAAGGGGGAGGAGGGAGGAGTGAACGATTATAAACAGGAAATCACAACAACAAGTACTCCTGAACCGTTAAGCAGATGAATCATGAGCTCAATCTGATGTGGGGAATGTTCTCCAGTTGTATCTTAACATGTTCGGCACAAAAAAAGAAAATTGTTTATCCAAAACAATTTGGGGTTCGAAAAGTGGATGACCAATGGAAAATTGGAAATGCTGAGGTGATCTTCAATGGAGATACAATGACTATTGGTGACAAGCAGTTTCACTTAACTTCAGGTTTGGCATCTTTGATATTGCATAGAGATCCAGAAACCTCTAATGTGACATCAACAGATCAAATGCACTATGGTGAAATTCTGCGCCGTACGAATGCACATCGATTGTACTATGATCCAAATAAGGCTGTGAGACGCAAAAATTCTACGGAAAAATTTTTGAATATCATTGAACCTCTAATTAGACCGTATGAAAAGAGCGGTGAAGGGCTAATACCAGAGCTTATGGCGACTCCAAGGACAATGTTCAGGAAAATGGATTATATTGACTGAGATAATCCAAATGAATTGGGGGATAGACTCCACTTTCTCATGGCATCTCAAGCTGCCGGTAATCGTAACCATTCCAATGGAATTCTTTCCATTCTCGAAGAACTACGTGAAGCTGGAATTCTATATTAACGTGTACACTTGCGTGAATCATCTCGTTCTCATCATGAGTGTCGATGTGTTTGGACGACAGTTATCACACAGCAGCAGCAGCAAGCTCTACACTGTTGGAAGACGAGGTCCGCCAGGTGATGGATTTACATTGTAACGAGATTTTTCTCGTTACTAGAGAAAACCCTACGAAAGTCACTAGGCGAAATGAACGACATGTAACGCCGGCTGAAATAGACTAGTGGAAGATGAGTAGAAACATCGGACGACGGCCAATCAGGCCGCTCCGAATGTGAATTAGACCAATCACATAGTGGGAAGAAACGTGGAAGGGTGAGACTATGCTTCGGAACACTGTGATGGCGCTGGCGATTGCTGTTTCCCAATTCGCAAATCCACCATGTGTTAGGGAGTCCAGCGCGGAGGTACAGGCGTTCCAACTGGGTGGTTCTGAAGGGCGCCGTCGATTTGGACCAGGGACCAACGGCTAGGTGAAAGAACTAGCGCCCCCGGGAACCCGTCGAGTTGATTGATGGCTGTGCGGTAACGGATGACCCACAGTCGCTGAGATCCTCAGAATAGGGGGAGAAGGCTCTGGCAGATTTCAGAGCAGTGAGCGTTGAGTGCTGCGGTCGAGCGGGTGCTTTAGGAGCTCGGCATCAGTTGGTGGCAACAATCTCGTTTGGGGGTTGTGATGGGTACGTGGTCCCAATCAAAAATTGGGATAGCGAAAGAAGGGGTGAACGACGAGTGAGATGGGTTACTTTGTGGCTGTGGAACGAATGTTTTCGGCCATAGAGATCCATCTCTAGGGTGAAACTCATGGTGTTGGGGTGGATTATGGGTTGGGAATCCATCCGATTTCCATAGGCCCAATCACACGTGCTTCCATGGGAAGTAGCTGTGGATTTCGTTCGCGATGAGATTGCTTTTACTAAGCATCCTCGAGTTGGGGTGGGCATTAGGTGGGTGAGAATGGTCTCCGGATACCTATGTCGCATGTGCCTCGAGATGTTTAGCGCTCTGCGGGGTGAGAAGGATTCGCAGGTGATCTGTGTCTCTTTCAGGGTTGAGCCAGGTCGGAAGAAAGTAGAAGACGTGTGAGGGATGGTCACATCCCTCCGCGACAGACCTGGGGAATACGTCCCCCAATAGTTCTTTTTGAACGACGCCGCGAGTGTGGCTAAAGTCGTTAACCAGAGTTACTCAGACGTTGGTGAATCGCGCCCACTCTACCGTGTCATGCTGATGCTGGCTCAGCATGTGAGACCGGCCTCCGAAAGTCCGTGGAGTAGACGAAATTCCTTCGCGGCTGGTTTTCGTCAGGTTTTCCAGAAAAACCTGGCTGGCGCCCAATCGTGAACGATAGAGGCGACAGCCAGAATAGTTTAAGGATTTTTCCGGGGAGTTGACCTGGGAAAATCCTCTTACAAAATGGCGCCGAACGTGGGGCCACGCCAAAATGAGTAACCGAAATTCTCCGGGAAAATAAACGGCAAGAAGACGTTATCTATTGGATAACAGCAGGGAAATTTTGAATGAAATTTACCTGAAATGAGAAGCATTTCATTTTGGGGGAGTTTTTCTACTCCTGTAAGGAGTACTCTCCTCATCACCCGGGGGAGATTATCCTGGGGGGTGTGGGGAGGTTGTCTCCAGAAAGAAATAGAGCAGAGCTCAACCCCTACCAGGGCGTAGAATGGTTTGCGGTAAGGTCACACGAGGAAGATCAATTCCTTCGCAGAGTCTTAATTTTCCCGGAAGGGTAGAGTTTTCCACTAGTCTTGTACATCGCTCTCCTCATCACCCGAGGGAGAGTCGTCTGAGGGGTGTGAATTTTCTTTCTCGACCGAAAAATTGATGGACCCGAGCAAGAGGGGCGAAAGCCACCTTCCTCGGGAAAAGACCGCATTTTCTCGCGAAATAATGGTCTGAGTCGTTTTGCGCCCCAGGGCACATTTTACGCAGGGAGAACGAGCAGATATTTTCCGCATGTCTGGAGAGCCCTCCCGGCACTAGGGGAATAGGTGTTTAACGGTTTCTGTCGGAAAAGCCCCAAGTTCGCATGAATAGTATATTGGTGGCGCCGTCCGACGGAATAGGCACTCGGGGGGTAAAGAAGAACACCAAGTAAGCGACTTCACCGACCGTAGGCGGTCAGAAGTTTTCTTTTCCCTCACCAGAGTGTTCCACCTGACGGGTCACTCTTTGGGGGGTGAAAAGTTTAAATGCCAAAGATGGACAGGTCATCAAAGGTATTTAAAAGATCGCGTTGATATGCAAATATCGGTCAAGTATCACTGGGGGGAACCACCTGTGGCGATCTATTTAATTGGGATCAGCCCTTATCTCCCCACTCAGGACTTCCGGCAATTGTGTGAGCTAACCACAAGGAACGTTCTTTCTCGTTACGAACGCCTTGCCGATCGGGCGTGATTTTTTTTGGGCTCCCGTGTGGAAAAGATTGGTGTCGTCGTGCCGACAACAAGATGTCGAAGGACGCTACCTTAGACGAACTGGTGCAGAAAGGTTTCGTTGTCTCGGAAGAGACATACAATACCCGTGACATGGTTTCACCTGTCACGGGAGTAGATATTGTGGAGTCGGAGTCGCCCCATAGTGACGACGACTTAATCATACCGGAATTAATGCAATTGCATATTCCAGACAGGGATCTCTCGGACTTGGAGTTCGAGTCGCTCCAGAGCCTGCTGCAGAGCGGCGAGGACGAGCCGATGGATGTGGCCACGACGGAGGAGGTGACCACTACGGTGCTCACCCCCACACCACCGGAAGCAACCACTCCACCGGAGAGGCAGACACCACCTCAACAGCCAGAGGAGGTGGAGAAGTCACGGGAAGCTCCTTCCCCCGGAGCAGCCGCCGCTGCTTTGTTAAAATCGCTCGTGGAGGCGCTAATGCGTAATCCACAGCTTTTGAACAAAGTGGCTAAACAGGTCCTCCCTCTCATTCCCCAGGCATCGTTGTAGTCCTCGGAGGTCCCGAAGACGAAGACGGCTCTGAAGAGGGAGAAGAAGGAGTCGAAGGGGAAGAAAACCCCTCGCCCAAGGACTGAAATGTCCCCAGCTGTGAGCCTACCGTCGGTACCGCGCTCGGCCGACCGTTGGTAAGATACCAAACCCACCTGGCAGTCAGTAAAGAGGAAATCTCTATTACCGACCGAAAAGTGACCCAGATCGCCGTCGCCAATATAGAAACCTGAATTATCGACGGAGGGTGATTACCGACAGGTGGGAAACCCATCATATGGTAACGCGGTCCCAGAAAGATGCCAAAAGATGGAGCCACCAGATTCAATTTCGAATCTAAAAGTCGGATTGAATGCATTGAAGTAAAATGAATTCGAGAGAGGTCGCCTAAAGGAGAAAATTCCAAAATCCGAAGGCGCACAGATAAGGAAAAATAATAAAAACCTTATCTTAACGCCAACGAAACGGAAAATCACCCCTAATCCATCAGAAACGTAGCTAACCGCAGAAAAGAGGACGCTACGGGTAAAAATATGCAAAGGGGATAAATTTCACTCGCAAGACGGTATAAAAAGTGCCGCAAACGGGAGGAAGTTATTCTTTCTTGTCGAGAGACGCTTGACGTAACACATCTGCGAAACTCGAGATGCACTTGGGACCAAAAATCGCACCAAAAGTAGATCCATCCAAGGTCGAGACATCGCCTAAAGGAGAAGGAACGAGGAGATATCCTCCAGACGAGGCCGGAAGCTCTGGAAACTCTCGGGGTAACGGTCGTCACGACGAACGACGAGGCACTCAAGGGACCAGTGAGACCGAGGAAGACTTCTCAGAATGCGAGGAGAAATCCGAGAAGGAGGTGCTAGACAGTCAAAAATTAGTGTCGGCTAAAGGAAAAGTTGGGCCAGGATAGAAATTTCCTGCAAAAACTTTAAAAAAGGAGGATGCCAGTGCCGCGGCACTGAAAACACTCCTAAAGCAGACACGAGTACTCGTGGAACAGGCTCGCACCCTCGGCATACGGGATGAAAATTCCGCCCCTTGACCACGAGGGAGACCGCCAGGGAGTTAAAACGGAAGCCGTCGTAGCAGCAGGAATGCTAGCGGCGCCGTGACACCTACGGAAGAGATTCCCGGGGTAAAAATCACAAAGGCGACACCGACAGCAGCCGAACTATTGGCTCAGGTGCAACGCCTCGATAGAGAGCTCCGCGGGCGGATAGGCCCAACAAGAAATTACGATGACCGACTCGAAAACGAGGGAGGAAGGGAGAGGCAACGGCAAATTCCCGCCAGGGAAAGGCCAGCCTTCGACGAACCTGCACCTCCGAGGAGGCGGAGATATTCGTCAGATGAAGCGGGTGAGTGCGAATATCGCCCTCGCTGGGAAAATTATCTTACCACCCAAAACGCCCTCGAGACCTTAAAGAAATGGGGAGTTAAGCTCTCAGGACCGAACGAGGATGTGGAAGATTTCATATCCCAACTCGATGATGCCATGAAGACCCTCAGAATCCGGGAAACGGATTTATTAGGGGTACTGAGAGGCTGCCTGAGCGGACACGCCCTCACATGTTACCGACAAGTGGAGGTATACTCGTGGGAGGACGCATGTCACGCCTTCAGAGAGAACTTCGGGGAGTTGGAATACCAGGTAGCCCTCCACGAGGAAATTGCAAGCCGTCACCAAGGCGAAGATGAACCCGTAGCGCAATTCGTGGCTAATTTAAAGGGACTCTTCGCCCGAACGGATCCACCATGGCCGGAACAACAGAGGCTAACGTACATGTATCACAATACGTTGCCCACGTTCCTAATTGGTTTTAACATGAGCGCCAATGCCACAATAAATGCATTGGAGATGCACGCTATGCCACAGGAAACCCTGTATGCAAGCGCCAAGAAATGGCAGTCTCCTAGGCAGCCAGAGGAATCTCTCTGCCCGAGCTTCGGTTACCGAAGTGTCAAGGCATAGAGAAATCCACAGAGAACGGCGATCAGGTCGATGAATAACCAAGAGATCGATCTGGAAACATCCGAGAGAGACGAAGAAGCGAATCTTTTCTTCGAAGAGCTAGAAGTGGCACACGCCTTATAAAGTCGCGGTGCCTCTTCAGGGAGGGGTGGAGGTCGTGGCTACGCCAGACCCGGCGCCAGTCGACCAAACCCAGCTGGACTAAAGTGCAATAATTGTGACCAGAGAGGACACTCCTGGCGCCTATGCACAGAAGTCAGAACAGTCTTCTGTTACGTATGTGGCAGAAAGAATGTCCACTTTCCCCAATGCCCAAGGTGCAATCCGGGAAACGCGGAATCGGCGGCGTAGAAAGCCAAATTACGTTGCTGGAAACCTCGGAATCGACAGTCGAGCAGGAGGAGAAACTCCCAGGTACTGAACAGCGAGCGCCAAGACCAAGAACGCCAACAGCCACTCAAATAGAAGAGCCAAAGGCCAAGGTAAAAGGCGAAAGCCTCATGTCATACCTGACGGACCATTGGAAGAGTTTCTCGCCACAGGAAATTCCAAGCTGGAAAGCAGTCAAACAGGCGATGAAAGAGGGCAAAACACTAGCCTTCCACGTGAATACACATATCCATGGGGAGAAGATACGAGGATTAGTTGACTCTGGGGCATCTCGAACCTTCGCTGGAAAAGCGGGGATTGATTTGCTACAAGAGTTAGGCATTCCCGCGACAAGAATTCCACCACGACGAGTACTGGTGACCAACAGCCAGCTCGAAGTGGTGAAAGATGCCTCCACCATACCGTTAAAGGTTGGCGGGCGAGAAGTCGAGGTAGAAACCCTCTGGATGGCCTCGCTGTCCGAGGATTTCATCCTGGGAGTAGACTTCCTGAAAAAGGCATAAATGGTTATCGATTTCTTCGACCAGTCGTGGTTTTTCCGGTATAAGCCCAGCGAGTCATTTAGATTCGTAGCCGTTGAGAGAGCCTGCCACATAACCATCTGTAATGGCCTCAGGACGCTGGACCTGCTGGACCGAAAGATTCCAGTAATCGAGGGAAGTCCTCCGATTTCCAAACTGACACCTCCCCGAATTGACGTGGAAGGGCACGAACCTATTCGGCAGAGAGTCAGATTAGCCTCCCATCACTTGAAATTAGCGATGTGGAAAGAGGTTGACGACATGCTCAAAGATGGAATGATCAAACCATCAGCGAGCGATTGGAATAGTCCTGTCGTCATGGTAAACAAACCCAATGGAAAATATCGGTTTTGTATCGATTTTCGGCGGGTTAACGAAGTCACGAAAAAGGATGCCTACCCGGTCGCTAACATGACCGGAATCCTTGACGAGTTAAGGCAAGCCAACTATATCTCCACTCTTGATCTGAGTGCGGCGTATCGGCAAATACCGATAGCGGAGGACTCCAAGAACATCACCGCTTTCACGGTACAAGGAAGAGGGTCTTTTCAGTTCGAGCGAATGCCACATAACCTCACGAACGCCCCAGCAACCTGCCAAAGAGCACTGGATAAAATAATACGTCCAGAGATATACCCCCACGTATTCGTGTACTTGGACGACATTATTGTCGTCTCAAGTATATTCCAGGACCACCTAGAAAGGCTTGGACGAGTACTGGATAAGGTTAGAGACCACGGGTTGAGCATCAATCGTGAAAAGAGCGTGTTCTGCCGAGCCGAGGTGAAATACCTCGATTTTGTAGTGAACAGCGAAGGATTACAGGTCAACCCGGATAAAACCGCCACGGTCGTCGACTTTCCAGTGGCCAAGAATCTCAAACAAATTCGAAGATTCCTGGTAATGGCTTCCTGGTAGAGACGCTTTATACCAGAGTTCGCAACGGTGGCCCAACCCTTGACACGCTTAACCAACGTGAAGCAGCCATGGGTCTGAGAAACCGAACAGCAGGAGGCATTTGAGGCGCTGAAAAGGGACCTCACCTCAGCCTCCACACTAGCGTGTCCGGACTTCTCCCTACATTTCACTCTGCAAACACATGCAAGTAGTGTGGGATTAGGAACCATACTCACGCAAGTGCAAGAAGAACAGGAACGCGTTATAGCATACGCCAGCCGTTCCCTGACAGATCCCGAAACCAAATATACGGTGACGGAGCAAGAGTGTCTAGCGGTCGTATGGGCCGTAGAAAAGTTTCGTTGTTACCTGGAGGGTTATCCCTTCACGGTCATAACGGATCACAGCAGTCTGCGGTGGCTTCATAATATGAAGGATCCCGCTGGAAGACTCGCGAGGTGGAACCTAAGGCTGATGGAGTACGATTATAAAATCATACACCGGAAAGGTGCGTTACATCACGTACCCGATGCCTTATCACGTGCCCCTGAGGCCGTGACAGAGTCACTCACAGCCGCACTGGAAACCAATGATAAATGGTACCTGCGCCGCTGTCGAGATGTGGAAAGAGTTCCAGAGAAATACCAAAGTTGGAAAATCTCTGAAGGGATGTTATACCACCGAAGGCCAAGAGCAATAGCGTCAGTGGGAAATAACGATCTGAACGAGTGGAAGTTACTCCTCCCTCGAGAGTTACGTCGTGGAGCTATTCGTGAATGTCACGATACCCCACAGGCCGGACACCAAGGTGCCGAGAAGACCTGCCATCGCCTAGCCACCCAATATTATTGGCCAGCGATGTTTGAAGACGTGATGACGTACCTCAGTACGTGTCACGAATGTCAGCGGTGCAAAGTGCAACAAAAGACACCGATAGGACCAATGGGACCTCGAGCCATCGAGCACCCATGGTCACGTATATCGGCGGATATAATGGGCCCGTTTACACGCAGTAAAACGGGAAACCAATATATATTAGTTATCCAAGACTTCTTCACGAAGTGGATAGAAGTTCGACCGTTACGAAAAGCAACGGGCGCAACGATCCGAAAAGCATTAGAGGAGACAATCATCTATCGATGGGGAGCTCCTCGGGAATTGCTGACCGATAATGGTACCGAGTTCGTAAACAAGGACTTGAAAGAGCTCGCAGCTTCAACCAACATGAAGCAGTGAACGACTCCACCGTATCATCCGCAAGCGAACCCCACCGAGAGAGTGAACCGTCCGTTAAAAGCGATGAGACGAGCTTACGTGGAGACAGATCACCGAGAATGGGATTGTCACTTAGACGCATTTGGATTTGCGTACAATACAGCCCAACATAGCTCGCTGAAAGCCACACCGGCCTTCGTCAACCTCACACGAGAGCCGGAATCAGCCAACTCATTACGGAGAACGCTGGAAGGAGAAGTGGAGGTTGAAGAGACCCCTACAGAAGCATGGGGAGAGCGTATGAAACGAAACGATACCCTCCGATTGGCTTTTAGGCACGCCCTAACAGAAGCCAACGATCGACAGGCACAAGCATATAACTTGCGCCGGAGGAAAGGGGAGTTCGAGATTACAGAACTAGTTCTAGTTCGAAACCACGAGTTGTCAAATGCTGCCATGCACCGCTCGGCCTCGTTGAATAAACCAATCAATGGGCCACTAGTGGTGACGAAAAAGCATTCCAGAAGGTTCTACGAAGTCTCTGACTTAGCAGGACGGAATCCGAAAGGTGCCTCAATAGTGGAGATGAAGCCCTATAAGGAAGCCTTGGACGATTGCCCGAGTACAAAAGAACTAGACGAAATTCTCCAGGAGTTAGCGAACTGAACCAACAGGTTTCGGGTCGAAACCTCTCTTAGGGAAAGGAGTGTGTAACGAGATTTTTCTCGTTACTAGAGAAAACCCTAGGAAAGTCACTAGGCGAAATGAACGACATCTAACGCCTGCTGTAATAGCCGAACGGAAGATGAGTAGAAACATAGGACGACGGCAATCAGGCCGCTCCGAATGTGAATTAGACCAATCACATAGTGAGAAGAAACGTGGTAGGGTGAGACCAGGCTTCGGAACACTGTGATGGCGCTGGCGATTGCTGTTTCCCAATTCGGAAATCCACCCAGCTGTATTAGGGAGTCCAGGGCCGACGTACAGGCGTTCCAACTGGCTGGTTCTGAAGGGCGCCGTCGATTTAGACCAGGGACCGACGGCTAGATGAAAGGACTAGCGCTCTCGGGATCCCGTCGCGTTGATTGGTGGCTGTGAGGTAACGGATAACCCAAAGTCGCTGAGATCCTCAGAATAGGGGGGGAAGGCCCTGGGAGATTTCAGAGCAGTGAGCGTTGAGTGCTGCTGTCGAGCGGGTGCTTTAGGAGCTCGGCATCAGTTGGTGGCAACAATCTCGTTTTGGGGTTGTGATGGGTACGTGGTCCCAATCATAAAATGGGATAGCGAAAGAAGGGGACGCTTACGCGTCCCCGACGAATGAGATGGATTATTTGTGGCTGTGGAACGAACGTTTTCGACCACAGAGATCCATCTCTAGGGTGAAACTCATGGTGTTGGGGGGGATTACGGGTTGGGAATCGAGTCGATTCCCATAGGCCCAATCGCACGTGCCTCCATGGGAAGTAGCTATGGATTTCGCTCGCGATGAGATTGCTTTTACTAAGCATCCTCGAGCTGGGGTGGGCATTAGGTGGGTGAGAAAGGTCTCCGGATACCTATGTCGTATGTGCCTCAAGATGTTTGGCGCCCTGCGGGGTGAGAAGGATTCGCAGGTGATCTGTGTCTCTTTCAGGGTTGAGCCACCCCGGAAGAGAGTAGAAGACGTGTGAGGGACGGTCACATTCCTCCGCCACAGACCTGGGGAATACTTCCCCCAATTGTTCTCTTTGAACGACGCTGCGAGTGCGGCTATAGTCGTTAACCAGAGTTACTCAGACGTTGGTGAATCTCGCCCACTCTACCGTGTCATGCTGATGCTGGCTCGGCATGGGAGACCCGCCACGGAAAGTCCGCGGAGTAGATGAAATTCCTTCTCGGCTGGTTTTCGTCAGGTTTTCCAGAAAAGCCTGGCTGGCGCCCAATCGTGAACGATAGAGGCGGCAGCCATCTCTATTCGTGCAACGTACAAATTCGTACAACGTACAAATAGATTAATACTATCGGTGATTCAGTTGCAGACTAAAGTAACACGAAACATCGTACAATAAAAATGAAGCCTAAAGATGTTACATCCAAGAATGAAAAATCGTTCCTCGAATCAATTTATGGAAACGTACGAGAGGATACGAAGGGGGAAATTAAATTCAAAGTGGGTGATAAAGTGCGAATGAGCAAGTATAAAACTGTTTTCGAAAAAGGCTATACCCCCAACTGGACAATTGAAATATTTACAATTAAAAAAGTGGAATATACCAATCCAGTAACATATAAGCTGGTTGATGGGAATGATGATGCAATTGAAGGTGGCTTCTACCAAAAGGAGTTGAGTCACGTCATGTATCCAGATGTGTTTCCCGTGGAGAAGGTGCTGAAGTGGAGGTTGATGAAGGAATATGTCAAGTGGCTGGGATTTGATAATCCTCACAACACTTGGATGGAGTCTGTGACGAGGCACTTTTTCTTGAGCCCCTCCCCAGCCACCTAATTCACACATTTTTTTTCGTAGAATGAGATAGAATTATGTAGGACTAATAAAAACACAGCAACATGTTAGGAAACCTGTCACCCTTGGCTCCCACTCCCGAAATATTCCTTCCCCTTGCCCCGTGCTTCCCTCACCAGTACACACAACACTCACAGTCCACAGCGACATCGCCGGCAACAAGGAGGACCCCCTCCCCCTCCCCCACC
>NW_011887745.1:2083135-2136447 GCF_000806365.1 Fopius arisanus | reverse complement strand
AACCCGCCGTTCTTCTCGTCACCAGACGCAGCGCGGCGAGTGATGACCAAAACCCGCCCTCACTACGTCACAGCCCACGCGACCCGGAAAAGAAAGAACATCCTTTGACGAGCCCCGCCGAAGGAATAATCAATACGAGGACACTGAATGACGAGTGTCCCCGATTAACCCCGATTATCGACGATAATCGGAAAAGAAGAAGCGAGGATGACCGGCAGCCATCACTCAATATACAGCTGCCGCGGAGTTCGCATTCAAAGAGAAGTGAATCAAAATAAAAGATAATTTGTGATTGAGAGAATTGGTGAATAGTGAGAATTTGAGGAGAGAAGCCGAGGAGAGCTATTTTTGGGTGATTCGAGGGAGAGCAGAGAGCAGGGAGCGATTTGTGGAGAGTTTTGGCGAGGAGGATTTTGGCCCGTGGAGGATTTTTGTGTGCCAAGAATATTGCTGAGTCGCCGTGAGTACCCTTTGATTTACATTCCCATCCCAACAAGCGCACTGGACCCCGTGGAATCGAATATTCCTTGTTGCCCCCAACGGTGAGCCTCCGATATTATTATTTTTATGCACTTCTGTACCGAATAGCTGAGAAAAACCCCCTTTCTGTTTCTTTATCTACTAATTATTAATTGATTGGAACCCCCCTCACTTCACCACTTTTTTGCAAATAGCTTATCCCCTGTTTCTTTTTTGTTTGAATGCTTGTGTCGCCATTGGCTGGCCTTACCCCCCAAACCTTGAGTAATTTAGCCAAAAGACCTGAATTATTTTGTATGAATTTCGTGTAAAAAAGGGTTGGAATATAGAGTGTTAAATTGCCAATCGCCTCGAGTAATCATTTACAAGTCCCCCCCCCCCTCGACCTCATTTTTTATTATTATTATTTCAGGCCTTCCCTTATCATTACTTCTTAAAACGGTGCCCTCGCCGGGAACTATTATATTTTAATTTACCGGCCAAGGTCACAACTTTAATCAAATGTAATTTTATAATAAAGAAAAACATTACTTGGAAAATATTTGTGTCTTTTATTCATTGTAACCAAAAGGCACAGTGTCTGTTGAATCAAGTAAAACAATTCTCTTATCATCATCATAACTCAGTGCTCACTTGTTCTGTTTCACCATGTAAACTTGATGTTTTTTACTTTAAATCAAATACTGTGAGTTCGCCAGTTTCTTGTGCTGAATGAGGCAGTTTCTATACTCTTCAAAGGTAATTGTCCTCAGTGTTGCCCGTCCCACAACCTTGGTTCGTTTTTATCTCGCGCATCACCCAACACCTTGAAAGTATAAAGCATGGCACGCAGGCCCACAACATCAATCATCATTTTACCATTACATTCATCCTCCATTAAACCAATCATTTTTCTATTCACTCTTGGTATGTGATAAACATTCTCTGCTGGGTAATCTGAAGTGTCAAATTTCGCAATATCACTTTTGATGAAGTCATGAATGTCTGGAACATTGAACTGATATAGAAGGCTGTCTGTGTTTGTGTACATTAATTTTGATCGCTCTCCAAACTCACGTTTCACATAATTATAGTGGGAATCGTAGATGTAAATTTTTGACAATTCCAAAGTGGCAAATCCAATGTGAATTGGTTTATTGAACTGGATTTGGACTCGTTTCAGCTCAATGATCACCATATTATCATCGAAAATCAGACTGCCGTGGAAATTTGGTTGAGCAATGTAAGCTCTCGCACCATATCTTCCATCCCACTTCGTAATTAACTTGACATCTCTGTGCTTTTTCACATTTTCCATTGTTTTCCCAAACACCGCATTGTTCATTAATTTGAAGAAATTCTTTTCAAATTCATTTTTCGATTTTGTTCGCATCTCTGTATTCAAATCGATGTAGGGCTTGAGTCATGCTGCTTGCTTGAATTCTAAGATTCGGTGGATTTTCGTTAATCGCATACCAAGACTCAGACATTGCTTCAAATTTCGATAATGAATTATATAGTCTTTTGTATCGTAGAGTGTTGTCATGAGCTTGGTATTCTTGCGATTCGGTGGAATAAAGTGCTCGGGACATAGTGGCAACTGCTAGTGTACATCATGCAGCTCTTTAGGATACTCCAAGTCAACTTCCAAAATAAATCCAATCAGTGAATCATCAGGAATATTGAAGACATTGAATCCATCAACATTTTCCCACTCAAAAACACCCACGGGCAAGTACTGACTCATAGCTGCTCCATATAAATTGTTGACATCAAAGGAGATGAGATAGGACTCCTCTTCGTTTGGATTATAATTCTCACCCATATATCGATTATTGGCAGGAGCATAACGATTTGTGCATTGAGCTACACCACCTCTGATCCCTTTTTCAATAATTAAGAGCTTATCAGCGTCTGTAAAAAGTTCGAGTTCCACTCTCGTGCATTTGAGCAATGCATGGAATGACAGTCCAGCTGCTGTGTAGTAGTGCAGTGCAGTTTTTTCGGAAGTTCTCAAAAATGTCGGCCAAGGAGAGAACATTAGTTTTCAAGTAGAGATCGGAATGTTCTCCAAGTGTTGTAATACTAAATTTTTTCCAAACTCCCTGCGCATGGGCATAATCTTCTTCCGAAACTTCTTGACTGTTCGGTGTGGAATGAAAAGCTGCCCTCGATGGTAATTTTCCATCATTCAATTTATCCCACGTATCCAAATATTCATATAGAAATACACCTTTCCGCATTAATAAATGGAATTGCTCAGCGTTGCAATGAGCTCATGTAATTGTCTTGTCTTCATCAGGCAAGTAGGAGGCCAATTTTTCGAGGCTACTAGCCATAAATCTAAATGAATCAATAAATCTTAGGTTGACTTTTGTATGTGGGATCGATTCCATGAATGAAATGTACTTTTTTTTTGTTCGAGGCAGCAACTCGACAGATCCATTGAACTCCTTCACCAAATCCACAATTATAAAATGAGCATCATACCCCGAAAGATTGTGAAAAATCACTAGTATTTCATGTGAATCTTTGTAGTTTACATTGCATCCGGCATACGCAGCTCGACGATATTTACCTGTGAAAGGGCAATGATCTCGATGTTTAACGTCAGTCAAAATGAATGGCTCCTCACATATATGACACACTTGGGCTGTTGAGAATTCCAGGGACTGCACGCACGTGAGCGACTCCATTAGTAAAATCGTTCTTAGTTTATCATTTACCAGCACCCCGATTTTCTTTAATTCATCCATCAACCACGCAATACCACCCATTCCACGTTTAATTTGAAAGCGCGATAATTTATTATCGAAGGACCACTGCAAGTAAAAGGGAACACTGTATGGAATATGTTTTTGATGTAATCTATCATCATCATCATTATCATCACACGGCTTCAAAATCCACTAAAAATCAGCGTAAGTCGTGAATGGTACAGCCACCTTATATCTGTGATTTTTAAATTTCAATATTTTCATCTCTTCCGATGGTAAAACCATTTTGAACTTATTGATAATGAACCAATCCTGCCTATGGCTCGCATAGTTTTTTTCCGTGTGAAAATGACACAAACACCGATCACAAAGCCACATACGGTGTTGAAAACGGGAAATTTGCGCGCTCACAAGCCTTGAGAGATCTGTTATCCATGTGAAGTGGTAAATTGGTTGAACATCAGCGGCAACACACACATTCGACCAAAAGAGAAGTAAGTGAATTGTGGGTATGCACGAGCTCATCTTGCTGAGGTAGAAAGGGACTATTTCCCTCCCACGATTCACTCCACATTTAATTCCATAAACATTAATTGACAAGTCATTCTTTTTCTCAAATTTTGGAATATCACTCAAGGTGACGGGGAAGCGAATGTTTGCATAATCAAGTAGTTTTTGACTGCGTGGAAGAGTTGCTCACCGGTCAGCACACGCGGCCATATGAGCGGTGGACCAGTTCGCGCTTCAACCTCAATGAGAGAGAGAGAGAGAAGTATCGAATTTGAAATCATTCCTCAGATTTGATAAGAAAAAAAGTCATGTTTCTCATTATTAGTTTCTACTACTCTTGATGATTTTGAAGACGAAATTTCAAAATCATGAATTAATTTATTGTAATTATGATTATTGAAATGGCGTCAAAGAAAAAAATGTATCGGCAATAGAACGTCTGAGAAGTTTAGCAACTACGATTGGCAGCTATGAAATATTAGAGATTAGAAATCAGAAATGAGATATTTGATAGTAGAGATAACATACTAGATATTAGATATCAGATATCACATGGTGGATATTCGCCCCCCCCCCCGCATTCTGGCCCAAAATGGAACCTCGAACATTACCACCGTGTCGATAAAAACGATTCCTCCATACATTACCGACCGAGAGCCTAGCAGTTTCCTGCATTGCCCTCCCCCCCAACCTGACCCGCCCGCGCCCCGCACCCCCCCATCAGATCCCGATATCGAGAACCGGTATAGTCTATCTGCTGACGAGGAAGACCCCCCACCCTCCCGTTTCCCCTGACCGCGCACTGATCAACGGATGGAAAGGAGACAGGCGAACGCAAGATAACCCCCCCACATGCCGCAGTGGAACCTGTAACGAGATTTTCTCGTTACTAGAGAATATCACTAGTAAAATAACTAGGTGAAGGGAAACGACATCTAACGCCGGCTGAAGGAGCTGAGCGAAAGATGAGTATGACATCGGACGACGGCCAGTCAGGCCGCTTCGAAGGTGAGTTAGACCAATCACATAGTGGGAAGAAACGTGGTAGGGTGAGACCATGTTTCCGAACACTATGATGACGCTGACGATTGCTGTTTCCCAATTCGGAAATCCACCCAGCTGTGTTAGGGAGTCCAGGGCCGACGTACAGGCGTTCCAACTGGGTGGTTCCGAAGGGCGCCGTCGATTTAGACCAGCGACCAACGGCTAAGTGAAAAGGACTAGCGCCCCCGGGATCCCGTCGAGTTGATTGGTGGCTGTGGGGTAACGGATGACCCACAGTCGCTGAGATGCTTAGACTAGGGGGAGAAGGCCCTGGTAGATTTCAGGACAGTTCGCGTTGAGTGCTGGTCTCGAGCGGATGTTTTAGGAGCTCGGGATCAGTTGGTGGCAATAATCCCTGCCGGGATTATGAAGGGTACGTGGTTCCAAGGAATCTTGGAATAGCGAGAGCAGGGGACACTTATGTGTCCCCGATCAGTGAAATGGATTACTTTGAGGCTACGGACGAGAGTCCGCGGCTACAGAGATCCATCTCTAGGGCGAAATCCATGGTGTTGGGGTGGACTAAGGGCTGGGATTCAAGGTGTTTCCCGTCGGTCCGGTCACACGTGCCATGGGAAGTAACTCTAGTTTTGACTCGCGATAAGATTGCTATTACCGAGCTGTCGAGTTGGGGTGGACGTTAGGTGGGTGAGAATGGTCTCCGGATACCTACGTTGCATGTGCCTCGAGCAGTTGGGCGCCCTGCGGGGTGAGAAGGATTCGCAGGTAATCTGTGTCTTGTCTGGGGTTTGAGCCACCCCCGAGGAGAAAGTACCACGTGAGACGAATGGTCATATCCCTCCACGAGAGTCTGAGGGATACGTTCCCCGAGAGATATCGTTGACGATGCCGTGAGCACGGCAGAAGTTATGGATTGAAGTTACTCGTACGTTGGTGAACCTCGCCCACTCTACCGTGTCATGCTGATGCTGGCTCGGCATTGTGAGACCCGCCACCGAAAGTCCGCGGAGTTGACGAAATTCCTTCGCGGCTGGTTTTCCGTCAGGTTTTTCAGAAAAACCTGGCTGGCGCCCAATCGTGAACGATAGAGGTGGCAGCCAGAATAGTTTGAGGATTATCCCGGGGTGTTGACCCGGGAAAAATACTTTTACAAACCACGTGACCCGGAAGAAAGACACATGCCTCAGCTGACCCCCACAGAGCAACTAAGGCAAAAGGGTAGTCAATTATGAAGGTCCCCGATTAACCTTGAGTATGACCGATAATCGGAGAAGAAGGCGATCGTATGATTGATGACCATGACCCGTTATCCAGCTCCCCCGGAGTTTTGAATTGTTTGTTCCATCGTTTTTGACGTGTTGTCGGGGAATTTTTTTGAGAGTCTTGTCGAGTTGTTGGAAATTTGTTTTGTCGAGTGATGGGAGATTGTTCTGAGGAGGAAAATGGGTGCCAGAGTGCAACCGATCCAGGAGTGAACAAGGAGAAGGAAGGAGGAAAAGCGGAGGAAATTCAGGCAGAACGCGAGAAAGAAATTGGCGGCCATCACCGTGAATACCCTGTTTGTTCCCTGCCCCAATGAGTTACCCATAATTACAATTCCCCCCCAACGGTGAGCCTCTGAATATATTATTTCTTTTGACTTTTTTCGTGATTTTACGAGTATTACCCCACAAGCCCCCATATTAATTACGGATTAAAGGAAACGCACCCCCTAACTTCATCCCCAATGGGCAAAGACCCATTAGCTTGGGTCCTTTCGTTTTTCTGTATATTAATTTAAACGTTTTACCGCCCGTTGACTGGCTTAACCCCGCACCCTCGAGTTAGTTAGTTAAAATAAAAGGCCCAGGATTACTGATTGTTTACTGCTGTTATCTTATTGGTTGTTGTGACTAATATTTCGTTATCCCCCCAACCCCCTCTCTACATTTCAGGCCCTCCCGACAATCCTTGCTGAAGCCCCCCCCGGAGGGCGGGGGGGGGGGGGGGGCACAGAGAATTTGTTGAATTTGAGCCTTTTCCTCGTTCTCGAGTTATCGTTCGGTTTTTCTTTTTTTTCGACATTTCCCACCGGGATAATCCGAAATGGAACCCAACCTGATCATTCTTGACGCTCCCCCCTTTTGCCACAGTACCTCTACCGCCCACATGGCCACTACCACCACTACCACTATGACCCATATCACCAGTCCCAGCATCCACCCCCCTTCTCCGCCCTTTACCTGCCCTCATCACCCAGTACCACTGCGATTTGGAACAAAAATTCGAATTGCTCACCCCTTGCGATCAATTAATTTTACTGGATACACTGTGACGTCACATTTTCTAAACGACTGAAAATGCCTATCACCTTCGCTCTTCTTTCCTATGGCCTCCTTGCCGAGGCTACTACTCAACTAAATGGGGACCAAAAAAAGGTTGCCGGGCGCCAGCTAATTTTTCGAATCGAACAATCAGGAACTCGAAAGCCTAAACCTAGATTAAAACCGCAAAACGTATCACTAACCCGTACTTAGATCTAATTCAGCGAAGGGGGTTAAGGGAGAGGTAACGGATGCCTGGGCTGTTCAGTGTGCTTGGTTGCGGAGAGAAGGGTGGATTCGGGGAAAAGTGCGAAAAATGTTAAAAAATTAATTTTCAGACTCCCCTAAATATGTCTCAAAATTAGCTATTTTATTTAAGTAGCTCGACAATTGGTGTCGGATTTTTTCCATTCGATCAAGGTCAACGGTATTTCTTTCACCAGCCATCGCGGTGATGATTCCCCAAAGAAAAGGAGAACCCCATCTAAGTGTGCGAGGCATCGGAGTGTGCTCGAGATTTTCCTGAGAATTCAGTACCCGTAGAAATAATTAATTATGGATTTCAAACCATGGAAGCCTCCGCGTAATTCCACGAACCACGAATTTTCCCAAAAATTCAGGGCCCCATAGAAGAGGTTAATTATAAATTTTAACCATGGATAAATGATAATTTTTAACTCCGCGTAATTCCGCGGTAAGTCCGGGATTTATCCCAGGAAATTAAGTGACAATTGTTGGTTAAATAAAAAAAAAACATAAATGGCTGGTGCCAGATGGTATGACCCTAGTGGGTCTTTTACCAACCCTTTCCCAGTACCTACGCCGTACCCCAACCTAATTCTCTACTCGCACTTTCATCTAGCTACCTTATAACTCACTTCCACAGGCACTGGGTTCGTTTTTCGACGATGAAAAATTTTTCACCATCGGGACTCGAACCTGCGCTACCGGGACACTTTGGTCATAGGGCCAGCACGCTGATGACTAGCCCAAAGACGTCCTTACTTGCTGGTTAAATATAAATTTTTTATATCACGGAGGAAATCCTCGGAGAGCCTAGAAGAGGCGATACGCGACAGTAGGGGAGATGGAGAATGCTGTGCGAGAGAGATCGCACGACGCCCAACGTTCACGGCACGCGTTGTCAAATTTTTCCGACGGTTTTTATTTCCCGACGCCTCAATGCCTCCACCGATTGGCATCGGATAAACTCCACCACCGTGGGGGATAATTCGCGAATATTCTTTCAAAATTCAGGGACTTCCACCGTTCATGGAGACTGCGATATCTCCGTTCTTGTAACACGGGATTTTCTCAGCACTGTTGGGCTGGAATTCTCGCTCAACGTTGAGCAGAGCGGAGTGGGGGAAAACACTCGAAGCCACTACGGCATGGACACCCCTCACGGTTAATCGAGTAAATTCCTCACGTTCCACGGGGGTTTTCGACGGTTTCCCCCGGGATTTCCACACCTTTTTTCCGCGCGATACGGACCCAAAACTTCCAAAGGGACGGCCCTGTGGGATGAATAAATTCCCCACACGCGATCAGCCGTGGTTTTCGAATAAACCATGGCTGAAAACCACCAGCGAACACCTCAACGGAGGGAAACACTGTTCGATCTGTTGAGTCCTGGCGATAACTGCCAAAAATATGGCGGAACTCGTGTCTCGCCGGAACGTTAGTTGACGCACTAATTTCTTTCCATTTAAATTTGAATGGGGGAACTAATTATTTCCGATTTATCCTAACAACCCCCAATTCGTCGCTAGTCTTGCCCGGGTGTTTCGCCCGGGGATTCGTGGACTTACTAATCCTAAATAAACTTATCTAATTCGGCAATTCGAGGAGGAATCGGTCGTAACACCCCCACCGACCTTCCAACACTAACCCGTAAACTAAAATTCCTCATGGACCCCTTTTTTAGGGGTGCTGGCACGCGCAGCCAGACTGTCCCTCCCGGGCAGATTTCGCGAACGGAATAACCCTCACATCCACGTCGGACGATAATATGCATTATCCTTTTTCGCGACGCGATTGATGACCGACACGATTTGCTCACTAATTAGTTGATCTCATAATCATTATCTAATACTAACCCTCCCCTAAACGAATCCCTAATCTCCTATGAATCCCGGAATTAGCAGGGAAATCCCCAAGATTCTAAACCGTCTTAGCGTATCCTCCGGTTCGTCCGGGAAAATCGCGAAACTGTATTTTTATTTTATTTTAGTATCGGTCGATTCATTAATTTTTCTCCCCTTTCTGGGGGATTCGTGGGTTACGCGCGGCTCTCTCTCTCGGCCAAAACGATGTACATCACAACACTCGAAATTGAAAGGAATAGGATTTACAACATTTTGAAAGGTCGAAAATGCGGAAATCGTGCGGCTCCTTGGAACGATGAGGTCGGTTTCATGGGAATGCCCTTTACTACCGTTGGGTTTTGAGTTGTTCCCGAATTCGATGGCTCGTTCTCATTACGGCACCCTGGTAAGCTCATAACGGACCTCATTACGGACGAAGCGACCTTTCAAAATGTTGTAAATCCCATTCCTTTCAATTTCGAGTGTTGTGATGTACATCGTTTTGGCCGAGAGAGAGAGCCGCGCGTAACCCGCGAATCCCCCAGAAAGGGGAGAAAAATTAATGAATTGACCGATACTAAAATAAAATAAAAATACAGTTTCGCGATTATCCCGGACGAACCGGCGGATACGCTAAGACGGTTTAGAATCTTGGGGATTTCCCTGCTAATTCCGGGATTTCCTCCTTCCTTCTCCTTCCTCACTTGATCGGTCGCACTCTGACACCGATTCTCCTCCTCACAGAGCGACGGGGTGGGGGGAAGGAAGAATTCGGGAGTGGGGACCCAACAGCGACAGGTTTTATTACCTAAATGTGTACCCTGCTGTCTGCATAGTAATAACTTGAATCTATTTACTACTAATTACAAAAAATGTAGATGTCTTCGGGGGTTGGGGGAGGTCAATAATTAGTTGCCGCGTCTCAACGCCTACCTGAGTATCTACTAAAATAAATCAGATGAGTCAAAGGTGTTAAATCATTGATAGCTGCTCAGTTCGGAGACTAAGAAGGTCTCTTAACCTTAAGAATTATTTAAAATAAAAAAAATGAAAAAAATAACAATTATCGAACGGAATAAGTTAGAAATCGAGGTAGAGCTCTAATATACTTTCACTGACATTTCATGTAATCATATGCTTAATTGTTCATAACTAAAGACCGAAACGATGTTAACAACAGCAAATAGTATCATTCGTAAGCCCAGAAAATAATGGCCTTGAAGTTTGCAGACAAAAAAGTTTAACATTTAACATTTGGAAGAATTTGACGACTTTTTATCGTGGTAGGTACCACTTAGACGCTTATCATGATTTGAAATGATATTATTGGCGTATAACGTTGTGAAAACCATCAGCCTGACAGAATTTCTTGTTCGATAAATTAAAATAGGAAAAACTTCTTGTCACACCACTTGTTTTATAAAATTTCATCTTGATGTTTTTTCTTTTATTTTCATCTTATCCACTAAGCATTTAATCCGCTACAATGTCCAAAATCTTCGTCCCTTTCTCGTCCGTATTTGATGAATCCAATAAAAAAATTTAAAAAAAATACGTTTCAGAAAATTGACGATCTTCTTGTGATGCCCTGATTTTTTCGTCAGAAATGCTTAATTCATCACTTATGTTCTGTTTTACAACAATAAAAAAAATTACCAGAGGATATCTTCAAGTGATGTTGTCGAATATAGACTAAATATCATTTGAATTTTAGGTTATGACCAATATTTAACATGACATGTTTTCAAAAACTGACCACGCTTTCAGTCATCCGGAAACAGTTAGGAAACAAGGTTGATATCGAATATTCTCCATGACAATGATGAGATGTAGAAAATAATCATTTTGTCGACTTGAATTTTTCTGTCTCTTTAGGTAAATTTTGTTTTTTTTTTTCGCTTACAGAAGTCGAATCAGTAATTTATATAATCTCTGTCTATATGATATGGATCACTTATTGAGGGAATGGGGTTTAATCATTTCGCCCACAAACAATCTCTGCCTGAAGCTCACCCTCGTTAGCTTACCAGTTAGCGTACCAGAATCCAATTAGCTTTGAATTCGTTTTCATTACGCCCTTCTGGCACCCTGCATACAGGACAGACTCTCGGGGCTTAGAATGGGGCCAGAATCCAATTAGCTTTAAACAATCGACAGAGGAACCCTCAGGAATGCTCCCCCTTCGAACAATCAGTCCAGACCCATCGAGTCACCTTCCAAGCACCCCCCCCCATGAGAACTTCACTTCAAACCCCATTTCCACACCATCTACCGCTACCTCCCTATCTCACTACCCCACAGCACCCCCTGCCCAACAGAGGCCCCATTCCCCCTCTAATTATTATTTGGCTGATCCACTTACCCACCCTCCGTAACCAACCACAATCACACCTGTTAAACCAATACAAATTCAAAACCATGATCCCTTTCCCATTGCTGACGCCAAAGTACAAAGTGGAACAATCTCGGTTCATCCCTCCCCACCTTCCCTCCCGTCCCCGTTGCAAACCACCCCAGACCTTTCACCCACAGCCTGAAACGAACCCCCGAATCCCCCAACCTCTGAACGAGACTTACAACCCCAGACCCTACTCACCCCTACGGCAACCAACATACGTTTTCAGACCCAATTCACCCCCACGACAATAGACTTACGCTGAAGTGACTGGAAGAATGGCTCCCGCCTCAATACACCTTGCCCACGAAACATCCCACCACTCATGAGTATTCCCACCAATCCATCCCCTGTAAATTCAAAGCCACCTCCATACCCGGAATACCTCACCTGCTTTAGATGTCACCAACCCGGGTACTTTGCCCGGGAATGTCCCCTCAACCCTTATCCCCAAAAAGTCTGTCAAATCCTTGTAACTGAAATAATTACTCCCGACTCTCATACGGACCATATCACAATCCGGGAAACTAGGAAGTGGAGGGTTGAAACTGCACCACCCCCGCATGATCCACGACTTGTATTCCGACTCAGGTATGGAATCCTCATTCATCACAAAAGGAACCCGCAAAACCCTCCACAACCCCCGATAAAGAAATCCCCCGCACCTGCCCCGTTTGTACCCGTACAGCCCTCCCCAGAATTAAACCCTCTCGGCCAACGACCAACCCTCTTCCTCCCTGAACCGGTTCATGCGCTAACCACTTCCATCAGCGGAAACCGCAGCACCCTTACGGCCACTAACCTTCCCGCACCCCATCCCGATACTACACCTGCCCCCGCACTCCCCCTGGAAGCACCTACATTAAATCCCTGCCCCCCAGAAACTACCCCTCCTATTCCCAAAACCAACGAGCCCTCTTCCTCTGCAACCGACCCTCGTGACATCAGCGACCCCAAATTATTCACAATCACTCTTAACGACACAACCAAGCCCGACTTTATTACGTATGAAGATTTGCTCGCCCTAACGTAAAATAACCACCGGGAAAATAGACATTTCGTTAAAATAAAATTGGGAAAACACTCACTTGGCACCCTCATCGATTCGGGGGCGAACTGATCGTTTATTACTACTCAGACCGGTATTAAATTAGATCAATACGTGGTAGCCACCGCAGAAGAGGTTATGTTAGAAAATGGCGAAACAGTCCCATTAGCCGGGTGTGCTATTATGCGACTAGCCTATGGTAACCGAGTTAGTTTAATCCCCTTCCGCCTAACCAATGCCCTCGCGTTCGTCTGCATCTTGGGGACGGATGCCTTAAAAGCATTGGAGTTTACACTAGACTGCCGCGAAAAACGAACCCCCGACAGCCCCCTCATCGAAATCGTTGCCAAGCTCGTCACAGTCTGGTACCCCATGGACGGTAAAGGTCCCCCCCCCCTTCCCCCTGACTACCGCGTAACTTATCAAATCGTCCCCTTCACGAATTAACTCAATTAGCAGTTGTTCCCGAAGCTGAGTTGAAACCCCTCCGTGACGAGTTTAAGTGTCGGATTAACAGTACCCTCGAGTTGCCGCCGTTTGCCCTCTTTTAACCATGCATATTGATACCCAAGACCATCCCCTTATCCGTGGTGCCACCCGTCGATATGCCCTCCACATTCTGAAGGCTGCCCAAGAAAAAGTGGCTCAGTTATTAAAACAAGACATCATCGAACCCTCACAACGTGGTGTACTAGTGAAAAAACCCGACAATAGTCATCGATTATGTATTGACTACCGCCCCCTTTATGCCGTAACTAAACACCTCACCCTCCCTATGCAAAGTTTAGAAGACCTATCAGAGTATGCCCATGGAGCTGCCTACTTATCGAAAATAGACGTTGGTCAAGCTTTCCACCACATTCCCCTTGACGAAGAGAGTAAGGAGAAAACTGCCCTTTTTTGGGTTTATGATTTTTACCCGTACTCTCAACGAACATAAATGGTTTGGGTCACAGTTAATTAAAAAATTACAGGAAAATAATTTAACGATCAGCGTCGACAAGTGTGATTTTTTATGTGATCGATTAGAGTTCCTTGGCTATTTGTTAACCAAAAATCATTTAGAAGCCCACCCCAATACAGTTACAGATTAGGAATGTTAAAGAGTTACAACGATTTCTCGGTTTGGTCGGATAGTACTCGTATTTTTGCCCTCCCTTTCAGACGATAAAATTTCCCTGCTCGGTTTAATCCGAAACAATGTGACTTGGACATGAACTGACAAACACAAGACCGTCTTCCAAAAATTAAAGACCTCCCGTACCACGACCCCCCTACTACCCCGTCCTGACTTTACAAAACCTTTCCCGCTACAGACCGACGCAAGTGAGGTTGCAATAGGAGCGCTGTTGACTTAGGAGTCGGGCTTTGGATTCGACCCTGCCTACCCAAACTCCTCGACCAGACTAGACAGACTCATTTATTTCGCCAGTAGAGTCATGACCCCCGCCGAGCGCAAGTACACGGGAACAGAACGTGAGTGCCTAGCGGTATTATGGGCCACAAGGAAATTTCGCCCCTACCTCATAGTGGACAAATTCACCGTAATCACAGACTACTCAAGTTTAAAATGGCTATTGAATTTTAAGAATCCCACCGGTCGAGTGGCCCGGTGGGCCTTGGAACTGCAAACCCAGGACATGACTCTAGTCTAGGCATGGGCAAAGTGCGCTCAATCGGCTCATCTAGCTCCCAACCCCAATTAGGTCAATGATCATAAAATAAGGGGTCCTATTGGACCATGCAGGTAGTTGGAGGGGCGAGACCACGATGCTTGGGTCGAAGTGGGGGTACCGTTACGTCAGTCAACGCGCAAAAATTTAAATTTTTGAAGGAAAAATGTGAATATTTTCCTTGCTGTATTTTAAATTCTTAAAAAATATCAATTAATCATTTTTCCCTCTATCAACTTCCGCATAGAACTCCGTTGAATTAATCACTCCGAATTGAATATTTCGGCAGCAAATTAATCGAAAATAACTGTTGAAAAGATTTTTTAATTTATGTTTATACTGTTTAAACCTTCCCTCAGCAGTATTTAAAAAATTTGAAAGAGTTTTTACCGTGAAAAAGCACCAGGAAAGGAGAAATTTGAATTCCTTAATTTCATGACTTTTTGACTTTATTTCATTATATCGATCCCACTTTTAAACATTTAAAAATTCATCCATTTCCAGTTAATCACGAACATGAATAATTACTGCAGAAAAGCATAAGAATTATTAGCTGCAGAGACTGATCGAGCAAAGGTAATTGAAAAATGTTCACAGAATCAAAAATATGTGGTCTGGCTGACAATTGTGAAGTGAGTGTCTGCCAGACAATTATTTGGGAATTGTTCTAATATGAATATTGAAAGAATAAATAGATTCATACCAAAAATGGAGTTAAAAAAATTCGTTCCTACAAATCATTTGAGAGAAATTTCCTCGCCGAATTTTCATGGTAAAATCATTTTGACTTGTCTTCTTCGGCTCATATATCGGCAAAAAATATGAAAAATAGATTAAAATGTAAGGGAAAACCCCATTCGTTTCAAACCCAGCGCTTTCTGTGGCACATATGTATTGAAAAAAAAACTTCTAAAAGAAATCTCATGAAGTTTCAATAGAATTATCGGGCGAGCCTGATAATAGTTTCCGTTAAATTGTTTTCGTGTTATCAACCCAAAAAATTTTGACTAAAAACAAATTCCTGTGGACTTCCTCTTCAATATCTCAAAACTTGTTTCAGGCAAGCCTTCGAAAAGTATTGTAAGCTGTCGACAATTTTTTATTTATATCAAATTATGAGATGTCAAGTTCATAAGTGGAAATGCTGGCGCATATGGTTCGGGGTAATCCCCAATTTTCCGGAAACGATGGATAGGGCAGACTCTGTGGCGGCGCAGATTAATTTTAAATTTACCCCGAAGACGTACCTGTCGAAGGGTGATTTTATTGAGAGGGTAGGTAGCCTGTTGGAAGCGGGATGGCGGTGGAAGTGGGGGGGGGGAATAAATTCCTTTGCTTTAACACCAGTGATTGGTCAAAAACGATTTTACAATTGGGAAAAGTGGGAACAAGTATTTTTCCATTAAATTCCCTCCTTGCTTTCCACATTCAGTCTGTTCTTTTGGAGTGGCAGATACACAAGTGTATTTAACTACCAAGTGCCAGTGCAGATTATTCCGATATCTTTTTTCTTCAAAATTTATTTAGGATCTCTTTTAATTTTCAATTTTGTCTGTGAGTTTTGATGGAGTCTCAGGGTAAGGAATTAAAAAAGTTTCATTTTAATGGTGAGTGGGAGATATCTTTTGCATGTTGTGAAATAAGGGGTAAAGTAGTGTGCATGTTATGTGAAACAACGTTCACGTGCCCAAAATCGTTCAATATCGGGAGGCACTACAAGAATAATCACGCTTAATTTGACATTGATTTTCCTCTTTCTTCGGAAGCTCGTGGCATCAAAATTCGTGTCAGGAAAGCAAAGCAGTTGTCATCGTCAGATGCAACTGTTTTGTGTATTAACGATTCAGTAATAAATTCCGCAAATGTAATGCCTCCCCAAATTAAACGATCAAGCCCAGTGTCGAAGTCCCGTAAATACAATCTTAATTTGAGGTGGGAATATTTATTTGCATGCTCTAAAATTGGAGAAAAAGCCTTCTGCTTATTATGCGACTTCGAATTCGCAAGCATGAAATCGTTTAACGTGGAACGACATTTTAACGCCCGTCATGGTAGTTTTAACGCAGAATTTCCTCCCGATTCGGATGCGCGATTGAATAAAATCCGTGTTTTGAAAGAAAAAAAAATCAGATCAGTAAAGACCACGCAACCGTTTTATGTAACGATAATGCACAGACCGCGAATCTGATGTCCTTTCAAACGGCATATCAAATGGCTAGAAACAAATCATCCGTAGGCGCCGGGGAAAAATATAAAGAGCTTTTCGTGACCCATATAAGTACACTCGTTCAGGGCACTGAGCTTTATGAACGAATGACTACATTTGCTCGTAAATTACCGGTTTCGCGACGTATACTCACGCGGAGATTAGAATTAATTAGCAACGAACTACGGGCTCAGTTGCGAACAGATTTCTAACGTTGTGATTATTTTTCTTTTCAATTAGACGAATCAACGGATAGATCAGATCACGCCCAAGTCGCAGTTTTCGTTAGATTAATTTTCCCAGATCTTTCCGTCAAAGAAGAATTATTCACCATGTTTTCCTTGCAAACCACAACAAAGGTCGAGGACATTTTTGCAGACTTGAAAAACGATTTCAGTGCTGCAAAAGTGCCCCTCGATAAGTTAGTTAGTATCACCACGGATGGGGCGGCTAACATGACCGGGTGCGTAAAAGGGTTTATTGCGAGATGCAAAAATGATTCCGATTTTCCCAAATTCAGCCACTTCCATTGCCTTCTTCATCAATTAGCATTAGGTGTAAAGAAAATTTCCGTTGACGTAATTTCATTAGTTGTTACATTAATTAATTCCATAATCGCGAAACCGCTACAGCACCGTTTGTATAATCTTTGCAAAGAACAGAATGATTTATTGTACCACACAGAAGTGAGGTGGCTGAGCAAGGGCGCTATGCTCGAAAGGTTTTGGGAAAATCTAGAAGATATCGTAGCTTTTTTCGAATCCCGCAATGAAAAACATGGTGAATTGTACGATATTGCATGGCTTTCAATGCTTGCATTTACCGCTGACTTGACGGAAAATATGAATTTTTACAACAAGCAAATGCAAGGCTCTAATATATTTTTTGGGAGGACCTAAAAGTTCTTGAAAATTTCAAGTTTTTCCTGTCCTCCACAATTGCTGAACTTAATAAAAATTATATCCCTGTTGTTTTCTCACGACTACAGAGTCTTGCTGATAAGCATGAAGATTTTAAACTGGATTTTGCTCATATTTCTGTATGTACTGAACAGATTTTAAATAACATTAATTCTAGATTTCAAGATATAGTTGAAACGGCGAGATAATCGAATTTTTACGTTCTCCCAAAAAGTCTGACATAGACATCCGCCGAATTATCCCATTAATTAATAAAAATTCCCATCCGGTAAATCAAGTTCAGATTTATCACGAGATAATTAATTTGCAACGCGACGAAGAGCTTTTGCGACTAACTTCAAATAGCATTTGGCCACAAATTTCCGAAACAAACGCGTATCCGAATCTATTACTTGTTTATAAAAGAATTGCCTGTTCGGTACTTCATATTTATATGAGTCTGCATTTTCACATATGAATCAAATTAAATCATCAAATCGCACAATTTTATCGGACTCTACTCTCAAAGATTCAATATTGATTGCAATAAGTAATTATTCACCGGATTTAGAGAAATTATCAGCTGCCATGGAGTTCCACTTTTCACATTAATAATTTTTAATGCAATGGCGCATGATACATGGCTTATTAATAATCAGGGCATGGGGTTTCTATGTTGCTGTGCATGCAATTTTCTTATTTTCCGAATATTTTCCGCTGTTCCTTCCCATTCCTTAATCTCCTTTCCTTCCAACACTGAGAGAAGAACATGGTTTAGAAAATGATAAAAGATCTAATCGTGAACGATCAAGGAGTTTGCGGCTAGAATGTTTTCATATTATGACACCATTTTTTTCTTTAAGTGTTTTCCTGACGGAATACGCCTACCACCTTCCCGTGGTTTCCGTTGAGCAGCTATGAAAAGTGCTGCCCAAGAGTGGGCAAAACTTATAAATATTAACAAACTTATAAATTTCTAAAACTTACATACATAATTGATTGATTGAATTTTAAAGAACTGACATCTCTTTTTTTTCAATTTTTACTATAATAATTATTCAATATTACGGTAACCAAGAAATAATCAATTTCTGGCACCATGATGTTTGAAGAATTACCCCTGACACAACTGAGGATTTTCCACGTTGAATTGGTGAAAATTTGTGTGAATTTTTAGGCGGTAAGGTTTTTTAAAGTTGAAATGAAAGCGCCCGGTGCTCTCTCTGTCTAACTGTGCCCCACTACGTACACGATGCTACTCCCACCCTGCCTACGCTGGGCTTCACGCAATTGGGGTATTGTATTTTTAATAATGGGTCTAATAGGGTTTTTTGGCCCTGGCTCCCGAGGCTCCGACTTTGCCCATGCCTGCTCTAGTCCATCGGAAAGGTTCCCTTCAGACTGTCCCTGATACCTTTTCCCACGTTTACCCCAATTCCCTTACCGCCCTCCCGTTATTGAACTCCTCCCCCAATTAGTGGTACCAAAAGAAAAAGACGGACGTACGAGACAACCGCCATAAATATCCTGATTGGACCGTAGAAGACGACTTATTATATTTCCTCTGCCGCTGCCCCCAAATTGATCCCGATTTAAATCGCCGGAAAACTGTTCTACCCCCGGAACTGCAATACGAGACGATACATGAGGCACGTGACAGCCCCTATACTGCCCATGATCGATAAGACCTATCATCTACTAGCCCTCTCTTTTTATTGGCCCGGACTTTATAGAGATGTCACGAAGTTTGTAAGATCCTGCCCCCAATTTCAGAGGTATAAGTCGATTCAGACAGGCCCTAAAGGATTAATGAGAGAGGAAACCACTAGCGAACCCTGGTCCACTATCGCGGGAGACAGCGTGGGCCCCTTCTCTCCCAGTAGAGATCAGCATCGGTACATCCTAGTCCTCGACGACGTGTTTACCAGGTACGTGGTGATTAAACTCCTTCGAAAAGCTAACGCGAAAAACGTCTAGAAAGTATTATATGAGACCGTTATTTTGCGCTGGGGAAAACCGCAGTTTTTTCTCAGCGACAATCGCACAGAGTTTATTGGGAAAGATCTGGCGAAGCCCCTAGCCCAGTTGGGAGTCACCCACATCACCGCCCCTCCTTACGACCCCCAATCTAACCCCTTTGAGTGAATTAATCGCTCTCTTAAATCGATGTTAGAAATCTACGCGGGCAACAATCATCGCGATTGGGACCAGCACTTGCCGGAATTAACGTTCGCCCTCAATACCTCTATCCATTCATCACTCAGAGTTTCCCTGGCGTTTTTAACAATGGATCGCATTCCCCCACCCCCGGGCCCTTTACTCAACCCCCAGAATAACCCCAACGAACCGCCTGACCCTTCTTCCCCCGGACCCCGGCAAACCGACTCTTATCGCAAGCTGTATAGCATTTTGCTGCGAACCTGGCCTCCAAATATGAGAAGCCTTATCGTATAAGCAATGTTATCTCTCGTATCGTATACGATTTGGAAGACTCACGAGGCAACCGACTCTCAAAAACACACATCATAGACATCAGACCATACCGACCTCGACCCCTTTCAGATGCCGAACAGCGGAAGACTACAATACGGGAGGGGGACCTACTCAGCACCCCTCGGAGAGGAAGTAGCTGCACCATGTGACCCATCATATGCTTGGGACGAGCAGCAGGAGATGCTGGAGCAGGCCAGGCAAGAGACGACCCTGGACAGGTGGTAGCTGCAGAAAAACCGCAGCCAACCACACCCACCACGGCAGCCTCAGGAGATTAAACCCTCCAGGAGACCACGACAACCCCAGGAGAGCGCAAACCTAGGGCGCACCCCCAAACGGAGGAAAGGTCGACCGCGCAGACGTCCCCTACCCCCCTCGACGATCTCCTCGACCAGCTCCCCATCGTCAGCAGGCTCCGACAACGAACGACAAGGGTACTCATTGGAACTACGTGACCCGGAAGAAGGAGACATCCCTCAGCTGACCCCCACAGAGCAATTAAAGGCAAAAGGACTCTCAATGGCGAGAGCCTCCGATTAACCCCGAGTATGACCGATAATCGGGGAAGAAGGCGATCGGATGGTTGACGGCCTTTACTCGTTATCCAGCTGCCCCGGAATTTTGAAGTGTTTGTTGAAGAATTTTTGACGTGTTTTCGGAGAATTTTTTTGAGAGAGTGTTCTCGAGTTGTTGGAGATTAGTTTTGGCAAGTGATGGGAGATTGTTGTGAAAAGGAGAATCGGTGCCAGAGTGTAACAGACCCAGGAGTGAGGAAGGAGAAGAGCGGAGGAAAAGCGGAGGAAATTGAGGCAGAGCGCGAGAAAGGAATTGGCGGCCATCACCGTGAGTACCCAGCTGTTTGTTTCCCCCAACGGTGAGCCTCTGAATATATTATTTCTTTTGTCTTTTTTCGTGATTTTACGAGTATTATTCCACAAGCCCCCCTATTAATTACGGATTGAAGAATCGGTTCCCCGAACTCCACCCCCCGCTTTGACTATTAGCTTCACCCCTTTTGTTTTTCTGTATATTAATTTAAACGTGTTATCGCAAGTTGGCTGGCCTCACCCCTCACCCTCGAGTTAGTTATTCAAAATAAAAGGTCCAGAATGACTGATTGTTTACTGCTGTTATCTTATTAGTTCTTGGAAATACATTTGATGTTCCTATTGTCCGCGAGTGTTTCACTATTATCGCAACCCCCTTCATATATTTCAGGCCCTCCCGATAATTCATCCGAAAGGAATCCCCCCCCCCCCCCTCTCTAAGTCTTCACCGAAATCATCATGACTCAGCCAGGAATTATTGTATTGAATTCACCGGCCAAAGTCACAGTGTACGGGCACCCCTAGTTCGTTTTCCTTTGAAAAAGCGGCTAATTTATAATTAACTTGACAATATTATATATAGACTGGTAAGAGTCCTCACCGTAGGTTGACTCGGACCGGTCTATTCTTTCCGGGTGTATACCTATTGTGACTCAATTTTTATTCTTTTCTTTGTTTTAAATAGTCATTACTATGAAAACTAACTCAGAAAAATTGGAAATTAGATGAAGTACTCTATTATTCTATTACCGAAATGTCTACGTTGCATTTTTGCCACAAAATACATGTTTTTAACAAATGACTTTTTTTCTCCAATTATCAATTGAATTTTCTTCAGAATAACAATGATTATTATATATCATTTTGAAGCTCATTCTATCGGCTTTCGAATCACACTTCTTACCTTCGTTTGGTTACGCCCACTCTGTTCTGAGTTTTATGTCAATAAACGTCTTAACGACATGTCACAGTTATTTTGTATGTTAACGATTATGTGAAAAAGGACAAGTGAGACAAATGAAATGTTCTATATAATTTGGAAGCTCACTTTCTGAGCGTTCCAATCATATCATTTGCACTTGTACAAGCCTGAAAAATCAATTTTCAAATGATATAACTCTCACTGACGTCTGGTAAGCATTTTTCATGTGAATGACGTTTGAAATACTAATTTGTTTCAACAGCATCCACGCAACAAACGTCAATGGAAGAACTTCAACTTTGAAGAAATATATCAAAATTATGAAAGAAAACGAATACAATACAAAGGATTATTATTCAATAACCCACCCTTTGTAAAGATTGCTTCAACCGATTTTTTTTTTGTCGGAAGTATACTGAATATATGATTACAGATAATAAAAATTGTTCTTGATCGCGCGTGCATTCCGCGGGCGCTTCTAATATTTCCCCAGTGTTCTAAACATATCCCAATCCATAATTTACATGGAATTATAATAATGAAACGAATAGATCAACTTCAAAATTAATAAAACGGGTAAAAATAATGGAGCGGCGTTTTAGTGGCGTATCCAAAATTGTTTAAAATAAAATTCCTAGGATAAAGTGGACCCGGGAAATTTTTTTTTTCAATTGTTGATTGCATAACAGTTAACATGGATTTCATTGGGTGCAATTTTCATTCACACAATTATGGATTAAGTGGACTATTTCTTAATTATTGAAGAAGATATAGAGGAAACAAAAACGGAAAGAACAAAAAACAAGTGGGGAATGCCACTATAACGAACTGCGTATACCCGAGTGGAAATTAGTTCGGGTCTACTTGAAGTCCGATCAGAACTTAATTCAGTTTCAGTGCGGTTCGCTTGATCAGGTAAGATCTGATCAGAACCTGACCAAGGTTTGATCCAAAATTTCGGATCCTAAAAACTACAAGCGAATTTAGATCGAGTTCTGATCAGACAGGCCTGATCAGATGACACTTGATGAAAACTTGATCAAGTTTCGAGCCAGTATATTGGACCCTATAAACTACAAATGGCTTTACATTAAGTTCTGGTCAAACATGCCTGATCAGATGACACTTGATGAAGTCCTGACCAAGTTTTGACCAAGCAAGTCAGATAAACATGATCTCACTCTGAGATCAAGCTGTCTCAACACAATTTGTTCTCCTTCCGATTCAATTGCCTTGATTTTCAATTGAATAGCTCGATAAAAAAGAATCACAAATGTATAGGAAGCAAGGGAAATATATATAGTGAAGTATCAAACATAAGACCGCATTATCTTGAATCTAAAAAAATGATCAAACATGCATCTGTTCATTGTGTTATGATTATTATAATTATCTTTTAATAATGAAATAAAATTTGAACCGAATATGTTTTCTCGCTCAGAATGTACATGCAATAATTTCAAAGTCATCAAATACTCCCTTGCAGATTGTGTAGGTAGAAAGAATCTACTCAAAAACAATAGTACGGTAGTCCAGTGGTTAGGGCGTAGGTTTAGTAATCGTAGGTTCCTCGGTTCGATCCCCAGCATTGTTAAAAATAATAGGGTTTTTTCATCGCTAATTACAATCGGGCTTCATTACGAGCCGTCAGATATAATAAAAAAAATTAATTATCTTTTGTTTTAAGTGAGTTATGGTTAATATTTATTATAGTTTTCGATATTCCAGTCATCCGATTTAGATACATTTGACTTGATCAAATCCGGAACCGTTAACCCGGATCAGAAAAGTTTGATCAAGTCTTGATTTAAATTTGCGTTACATGTCTGATCAAAATTTGATCCAGTTACCGTGTCACTTCCGGATCAATCATCAAGTATGACCTGATCCAGTCTTGACTAGAACTTAACCAAAATTTCCACTCGGGTAGCTGTTGTTGCTAAGAAATTAGCAACAAGCTTTCGAATCAATTTTCTGAAAATGGGAAAATGCTAGAGGTAGTTCCATCATCTTTTCACTTGAACAATAATGCTTTGAAGAATAAAAATTAAGCAGCCATTTCATTGATAGTTCTGATAATATTCTCCATTGATCACAAAGAAGATGAAAAAAAATCTCATATACAATATGCTATAACTTAACAACAAATGATTCTGGATTCAAATGCGATTCTGATACGATCAAGAGCCTCATTAATGTCAATTTTTGAAATCATCATTAATTCCTCTTTGATAATAATTACTTGAGTTATCGTTGAAAATCAATTCTCGAAAAAATACAAATTTTTCCGAATCTTTCTGTCGATCTGAATTCTAATTCGTATTAATGGATGGTGGGCATGGAAGTCTATATTCATAGGAAAATTCAGGAGATTCCATTGATCCTTTGTGAAGCAATTTAAGAAAAACGAAATAAAGATCAGTGAAAAATTATGGAGTTTTATGAATCGTCCTGGAAATTGCCAAACTAATCAGTGTCAATACATAGGGCTTTTAATAGTGTCTATTCATTTTGAAAAATCATGGTATTCCATCAATGCCAGGTGAAGAACGATAGAGAGAAAGAAAAGCAAAAAAAAAACACCAACACGCGCATACCTACATACATACATACAGACACCATATAAAAAGCGCATATTCGGGCCACAAAACCCTATTAGATCCATTATGAGAAATACCAATTTTATGCCAATTGCGTGAAGCCCGGCGTAGTCAGGGTGGGAGTAATAGCGTGCACCAAGTGGGCCGCAATTAGACAGAGAGAGCGCTGCGCGTTTTCTTTTCAAATTTAAAAAATTTTTCCACCTAAATATTCAAATTTTCACCAATTCAAGGTGAAAAATCCTGAGGTGTTTCGGGCTTGATTGTTCAAACATTATGGTGCGAGAAATTGATTATTTCTTGGTTTTTTTAATAATGAATAAGTATTTTATTAAAAATTGAAAAAATATGAAATGTCAGTTTTTTGAAATTCAATCAATAAATTATGAATGTAAGGTTTACTTAATAAGTTTTGCCCACTCTTGGCCAGATCACACATTTTCTAGTCTGTGAACATTTTTCAATTACCTTTGCTCGATCACTCCCTATAGCTAATTATTTTTATGTTTTTTCGAAGTGATTATTCATTACCGCGGTTAACTGGAAATGGATGAATTTTCAAATGTTTAGCAGTAAGATCGATATAATGAAAAAAAGTCAACAAGACATGAAATGATACAATTCACATTTCTTGTTTCCTTGTGCTTCTTTAAAGCCAAAAATCTTTTAAATTTTTTGAATGCTGCTTAGGAAATATTCAAACAATATTAATAAAAATTGAAAAATCTCTTTACAAGTGCTTTTCAATTCATTTGCTGCTGAAATATTCAATTCCGAATGATTTATTCGACGGAATTTGATGCCTTTATATAGAAAAAAATGATTATTTAATATTTTTTACACGATATTTTTTGCACGAAATATGTTCATATTTTTCGTTCAAAAATTCAAAATTTTGCGCGTTGACTGACGTAACGATACCCCCACTCTGACCCAAGATTCGTGGTCTCGCCCCTCCGACTACCGGCACAATACAATAGGACCCATTCTTTAATAGTCATTGGCCTAATTGGGGTTGTGAGCTAGGTGAGCCCATTGAGCGCACTTTGCCCATGTCTACTCTAGAAGCTGTGAAGTTCGAATCGGCCTAAGATCAGCTTGGGTTATTGCAAGCCTTGAATGTCTAGAAGATCCAGAGCACCAGGTCAAGCAATTATGGTAACTCTTTCAAGTTAACGGGATGAACTTGCTGACAAGCAAGCTAAAAAAATTAATGCACCGGAAATACTGAGATAAACAGCAAGCAAGGCCAGAGCTGGCTCACGAGAAGGCAAGATCTGTTCCAGAGGTAACAGGAAGAAATCGTCCCGAGCAATAAAAGACAACAATATTCTACTTATTTTTTAAGGTTTCTGCTCTTGTTTTTTGTTTTCTCAATATCTTTTTTAATGACTTGGACATCGTCCACATAATCTATAATTTTGTAAATAAAAATTTTACACAATCAAGTTCATGTTAATTGTTATCCAATCAGCAACTGAGAACAAAATTGACAATATTCACTGCTCCATTTTGCCCCACCCTCCCCTACTTTCTTCGACTTGTATTCTTTTCCGTTCAAAAACTATGAAGGATGAATGGTCTCCTAATGAATTGGAAAAGAAATGAATGTTCAACTAAAATGATTATTAACAATTTGGTTTACTGCATCTCAATGTAATTTTATTTATTTAACCTTCTATGTCTTTTTCTTGAAAAAACACCAGTCGTGCCGTTATTGTGTACGCAATAGTCTTCATCTGTAAATACATCATTCCTCGGTACCTAAAACCTATCATTGTTGTTCATCCTCTCAATTGTGTACTATCAGGTTTAGCAACTTTTAGCAATTTGTAGTGTATAGTATCTATTTTGTAAATTCAGAATTCAACCCCAGATTTTCGTCGTATGAAAAATTATTTCACTCTGACGTGCATGTCATAAAAAAAAGTAACAAAAAAGATATATACGCGCACATCACCTTTCCTCCATTTCACTCATAATATGTATACATATATATCCTCTCTATAATATTGATTTTTATAATATATGCGTATATATATATGCGCAAATTGTTTGTGTATTTTATACATGCATGTATTATTCACACTATATTCTCTATTTACAGCATTTATACAGAAGAATGTTCACATTACACAAGTATTTTTATTTGATATTTATACATTTCTACGTTATGTTACATAGGTACATGAAAAGTCCGAGAATTGAAAAGTACGAAGTACAGGAACACTTTGGGATAAGAGACGTTCTTCAATTTTTATTTTCAATCAAATTGACGAGATTACCATAAATTCTTCTTTTTCTGTGGTCAGTTTTGATTCTGCATATGTTCTTATCAATCAAATAGTTTTCTTCAATTGATCTGAGCAATTGCGTTCCAGGCGTGAGGTGGACGTCACATTATCCTTGAAATATCAGTGACAGCCTCCTCGCTGATTCGCACTCTAAACGACATCTTCATAAGAAGTCTTAAAACCTTGGAAATTATTTCATCATAATTAGTCGTTTCATTTTAGAAAATCAACGTATTAGAATGTGCAGTTCTCATTTTCATTTTTTTTAATTGCTGGTTCATTACGTAATTAGACCGTAACATTGCCGCATATTATATACAGTATTGTACACTTTTATGCTTTCGAAAACGGTTTATAATCCGAACAGTATCTCATATTTATATTATTTTTTAACCATTCGGATACCACATGACTTGGAATCTCCATTATGTTCATGTCCTTCCTCGTCTTTTTTTAACTACACCACGACTTTTACTGACTTATCAGAGATTGAGGCTTATGGCTTTGAAGTTCGGAAAAGTTAGCCCATTGGCTTTTCTTCTCAGTGCTAATCCATCCGCTGTTTTTTTCTACTTTTATAAGAATTTACAAAGCCTAATAATCTGGGAATTTAATTAAATTTACGCGGAAGCTAGCTGCCGCCATACGGAGTGTCACATTGTTGACATGTAGGGCCAGTTGAAGCTGCTACCACTCAACAACATGTCTCTAATGAGTGTCTCAATGGGCGTTTTTCCGACAAGCCGTACGAAAAATAATTGCTCAATTACTTGTGACGACACAGTCCTCAGTGATGGCAACCGCAGCAAGAGCTTACCAAACCTTGTCGGCTGATTCGGATATTGTGTTCTGCAGTATTCTTCCAGGGCGCATTGGGATTTTTCTTGTAGTGATTCAATGTGCGCTACATCTGATAGACCACAAGCATCTGCAACAAATGAATGAATGCACATTATTCTACGATTACAGTAAGAAATGATCGACATGTGGACCAACATCAGAAAAATAAACTTTATTTACTCATCTATCAGCACTCATTCATCGGAGACTGAGTGTTCGAATCATTCGGGAAAAAGCATTGAGAGAAGAAAGAGAACGTAAAAATTTTTAAAAAATCAGCAAACCTTATACGCGTAAACTGATAAAGATTTATGAATATATCTTGTACATCATAGGATATATTCAGACCTTGATCTTCGATCACTTCAATGACAATGAATAAGACCTTGGTTGGTCACTTGCTACGCACGTTCTCTCAACATGTGCCATTTTTAGAGATGCGTTGGAGCAGCTGTGATAAATTCTATATAGACCCCTTAACTTCCTCACAAATCATTTATTTCCACACATTTTTTTATGTATATAGTACCAAAGAATTCTAGTGATAACGATGTTTCAATATTGGGGAATTGGGTGAACGCTTTTACTGTAACCCTGTCCATTGCATGATGGTAGTTGCCCGTTGGAATGAACTTCGTGAATGATGTGGGACCCACATACCACAGTTTGGCAAACTACTGAATATATAGATTTTGGGTAAGGCCCAAAGTATGCATGGTAATGAATGTTGATTCAATGGAAAAACAATTTTCTTAATGAGCCACGTGAAAAAAAAGGCTCCGTAACCTGACTGAGAGATATGAACGTCGAGCCTATACGCGCACATTTCAAGGGTGTGTAGTGAAACAAAAAAATATCTTTAATTTTTAGACAAAATCTAATATCCACATATATTGAAAGTGTGTAATTTGATATCAATCTAATATGTTGGGCGGCAAGCCCGATACATGTACCTATGCATTTTTGTTAACATTCGGTATGTGGAAATAGTGGTGCATCTATAAGAGTATATGGTCGAATAATTCCTCAAAGAAAAGAGCATTCAACAAAATGTTTCCAAATGGAATCTTTCCTGAGCAGTCATAGACAGTCGTCGTATTTTTCGCAAACCCATGAATCGATTGACGCGGTAAATTGTAATTCTATAGTCACAAAATTATTTTCTCTTTTTTTGCTTCCGAACGGGTTAAGCTTTATAATCATCTGATTTTCGAATTTTCTACTTTTGCTTGGAAATGATGTAGAATGATCCAAAACGTAAAAATATAAAATTTGAACACAATGTGTGTATGTGCACAAGGTCAACTTCCCTCATGCTTTCAGAAAATGAAAGAAATAAACGACTAAAGTTTTTTCGAGAAAGGTCAAATTTTGTCAAATAATAGGCATTACTGAGGACTAAGTCTGCACCAGAATTCAGCTCGATTGGTGAAGTCGTTTTTCATCAATTGCTATTTCGTTCTGAATCGTTTTTCGCGAATATCTCAAAAACTATCCAACCGGTTTGCTACTATTTCTATTTTTCTATTTTTCTAGTTTGCTATTTTTCACCTCTCGATGTAGTTTATCTCAATCCATTTAAATATATCTCTATATTCCTATTCTTATGTTTTTTTTCAAAAATCGGATCATGAGATCTTTCAATGCTTCTTCTTTTTCCAAAAAATTTTGTTAGCACGCGCAAATTTCGGGAAACTGCTCCATCAAAATGAAATTCAGCCCGAAGTTTACTCTTGGCAATGAAATATTTCGGATTGAAGAACTACTAAATCGAATCATTAGTTGATGAAATATTGATCTTTGCTTAAAATTACCTTTCCAAAATATCTCGAAAACTATCCAATCGATTTCAATTTTCATATCTCCAAATATTCTGCTTAATGTACTCTATCTCAGTCAATCAAAACATTTATACTCCTCCATACTGAGGAGACGACATATTTCAATTTTACTTTGTTTTTCAACCAATTTTCAGGACAAAACAATAAAGGACATCTCCAAGTTACATCTTGGGAAATTTTTGAGAATTCTCAACGAAATTGTCAATTTGACACATCGTCAATGCCAAATTTGAACTTGAAAGATTGATTTTTCAAGAAATGAGACTGCACACAAAGGTTTGAACATTTTCTCTAGCCGTTCGGAAGCATACCATCAATTCATTAAGGCAATGAAAGATTGAAAAAATCACTTTAGAATATGCACGCTGTCATATGCTCACAACCTCTACTTATTTATTGTTGTGTGGAACATCCTTAACCATGCTTTGCAGATATAGTCAAAAACAAAATTTCTGACCCTCTCTATAATTCGTTATATTTATCGCAATTAATTTTCAACTACAATTTCAATGCGTTAATTAGTTGACGGAATAGCTATAGAAAATTATGATATTGTATTCGATTCTATGAATCAATATTACATTATTTACTTAAATAAATAAATAAAAATTTTCGTCAATCGTCAGAAAATTTTCACCATCGCTTTATATCTGCTTTTGATAGTAAATTTTCATAATTTTAACAAAATTCTATATTTTATACTATATTCACAGAAATTTTGATTTATCCCATAAGAGAGCGTGTTAATTGAAAACTTTAATAATTAATAATCACAAAACGGTGTTGTGAATTATTCTCCAATTTTATACAAGCATCTGTTACCGCTTCAAAAACATTATTGCAAAATGAAAAATTTCACGCAATTCTTATATCTTCACCATACACGCAAAACCACCTTAATAAACCTGACTTCTTCAGTATGAACCTTAACGTTACATTTACTATTCGGTTATAGTGGGGAAAAATACACTAATAATGAGCCCCCATAGTAAATGCGAATCCATGTGCCTTTCTTATCAAAATGTCCTTACTCCCAGTTATGCATCCTGTTGTGGAAACACCCACCGTCGTTTTAGGACAAGATAGATTTATTGATAGAGAGATTGAGGTCCCGCATAAAGAATAAAGAATCACTCTTTTTGAAAGTATTCCTGTATCAAAAATAATCTGTACGGATGGAAGAGATTGTAGCCCTGGGTGTCAGAAGTAGCTGACTTGAATTGTAGTGGGGATTGGCACAGTGGTGATAAATTTGGGGATTAAAATGTCCTCAGATCAAACATACAGACGCGACCTCTCTCAATCGTATAATTGTTCAGAGGAAGAGTGTACCTACCGTCAATAGGTAGGCGGAAAAAATATCCCCGAAAAAAATAGCCCACACACCCAAAACGCGTTAAAACCCACGCAATTTGATAGACCATAGGAAAATTAGAGCCCCTGAAAAAATGGACAACGAAAAAAATAATTAAATTAAAAAATAATTAAATTGAGCGAGTTTTAACACGTTTTGAATGTGTGGGATATTTTTTCCCTGGGATATTTTTTCCGGGATTCCCGTCAATACGCTGACTAATTCTTAGAAATCTATTACAGTTGCCAAGTGAGTTGTTAATATCCGATACTACCGTACGAGAAATAAAAGAAAGGCATATTCGCATTCTTTTCTCGAAATCAAGACCGTTTCTTTGGGAAGAATTCGTTAAAACCGACATTAAACTAATGAATTCAATCAGCCCTTTTCACGACAGCATTTTAGAATAAGATGGTTCGTCATCTCACACCTCGAAAGAAGTAGGCTTATATTTTTCATGAAGATTTATGGAAGTCGTACTGCCTTCTATCTCTATACAGATGTTTGGAAATAAGATAATTTTTTTCATGACCTTTGAAGCTTCCTACTCCCCGCTGTTATTATTCGCACCGGATCAGTATTCATTTTGAGCAGCCGAAGGATACCATCAAGCAAAACATTGATTAAATGGTTGAAGATCAAATTTTTGAGGACATTGAGTTTCGGTTGATGATAGACGTCTTCTGAGGTGAGCGTAATGTATTTTATCTATTTGGTACGGAGCATCCTTCTTCCGCAGAACCCTTTAATTTTATTCATCGCACCTACGAATCGCTGATCGCTTCAATTATTGGAATTCTGATAGAGGTTTTTTAATTGAATTCCTCATGTACATAAATTTCACGTTAGCCATTTTCCTTATATTAAGTGCAATGTTAAAATCGTATTTTGAGTTACTGCCAAATACTCTCCTTATCGGTACCTTTTCCTTAACCCTTAACCATTCGTCAACTTCTAGTAGAAGTTGGAATCTCTACTCAACCAGCTACTGAACGATAACTACTGGCATAGGGTGAAGAAAGTTGAAATTAGAGGACTGCGTTTCAATGATCATTCCGAAATTTAACAACATGGCGCTTAACATTTTGCATCTTAGAGTTTGTTGATACGAGAGGACTGCGTACTGAAAAGAATATCTGGTGATTTTCCCAGAAAATTCATTGTTACAATGCTACATAGATGCTACATGTTTCCCGAATAGGCCATCTCAATCCAATGTCATGGCATGTCAATCTGTCCCTTGTTCAATGAAATTCTGTATAAAAATGTCATTAAATATGAACATTTTTTATGACTTTGTCGGCATGTTCTACATTTTATTGATGAGAAACTATTTGCTATAAACAATAGCAAAAACAGGGGAGGAATCGAAGGAATTTTAGCGTTTTATATTTGACTAAAAGTGTCTATAAGTACGTACATCCTGTCTAAAACGAATTGAACAAGATTTACGTATTTCACGAAACACAGTGCAGATGTTCTGATTTAATTGTTATCATTCAGATCATGCACTTATGCCCCAATATTGATAGCAGAAGATAGGCTTAAAGTGATGCTTTTTGGAACTTGGGTATACGGAAATTTAACAAGTCACGAATTTTGTCAGAATATACTTTTCGTTGATGAAAAAGTCTAAAACTGTTTCCGGAATATCTAGCTGCTAAAATCAAGGTGAGTAATACCAAACAACGTAATGAGATAGCACAAAAATTGGCGGAATTTCAGTAGCCAGTAAAACGATAAGTCCGAAACAGATGTGATGGTTAAAATTTTTGTTTCTTTGCCGGAAATTCGGTAAATGTATGGTATAGATCCACCACAAATGATTATCATTAAAATATCGATTCCTTTAAGAAACATCCATCGGTATCCGTGAACTAGACACTTACCAAATTTCCCAATTAACTACATGCAATGCTAATAAAGAACAACAGTTTCAACCATCCACCATCCGATTTTTGTTCGCCAAGCATTTGGATGCCGATATCCAATTAAACATCTGCCCAATCATGTTAACCGATGAAATTAATATAGATTGAAGGTTTTAAGAGTATATATTTCAATTGATAAGCTTAGAAAATTTTGAAGTATGGACTTCTTCCTCTGTCTCAGAAAACTCAACATGATTATCCCCAGAATATTATATTGTTATGATTGTCGAAAAATTTGAAAGTCTTATACCTTCAAAAGGTTTTATATATCATTTTGTTTTTAAAATATATCAATGAGAAATATCCCAGAAAATTTCAAGTAATGAGAAAAAATCTCAATACTTTGCAAACCATTGTAATGGAAAAATTGGTGATATGATCTTAGAATGTTTCTTCCAATCCATCAACTGTCAAGGTGACTGAAAATGTAAATAATTAGAGTTAGTTTTTTAGTTGAATTATACATGTATAAAGTCATCGGCTGTAAAAGGTAGAAAATAAACGTTTATGCATTATAAGACTTTCTTGATTATTTTGCGAATGTATTTATTACTTTCATAGAGTCAAATTATTAGCGAAGAAAATTGTAAAATCTGATTTTGGGATCTCGGCTGTCATTATCCTCGCTGCCATGCACACGTCGAAAGCACTTACTTTTATCTCTTTTTCAGCAAAAAAATTTAACTAAATCGTGCAAAAGTATCGCAATTACAAAAATTCAAGGTTGAACAGATGATATTGGTGATGGGATCATTCAAGTTTTAACTCTTCGTAGTATACGGTTTCAGCCGCCAAACCCCTTTTCCGAAAATCCAAAAACCCTACCCTTTTGATAATATTTGAGGCCCTATGTGAAACCAATATACATGCATATATCGTCGTAGGAAAGCTTGACTGTATTCTTCCAAATATTATAACACGACCAAACCAATATCTAAACTAAAATAAAACCATGAATCGAATTAAGCATTTAACTAGAAAAGACTATTTTGCAGTGATCGAATAGTTAAATACGCCTCAAAAAAGCATTATTACGATAATGGAAATATAATCCAACTTTAAGATGATTTTGAATGTCCTTTACGCATACAAATCATTATTTACATTTATAATCATTGTAAATTGCAACCAATATGGACTTGTCGAATTACTCAGGACGCGTTGACAAAAAACTGTTCGTACAATCAGCAGTGAAAATTTGAGCATGTTTGCGTTGAGAATTTTGCTTCACAGCGGTTTGGAGACAATTCTGAATATCCATGTACACATACGTGTTCGTAAATGCATACGGTATTTCCTATATGCACACCGACAATTTTCAGGTCACAACTTTCGTCAACAGGTCATCAACTTTCATAGGACTTCTACTTGAATTTGAAAAGTCTGCCTATTCGGAAACAGAAACAAGAAGAAATTTGGACGATAACATAGAAAGGCGGATGGATAATGGTAATTTATGGTACAAGTGGTAAAAAGTATTTTGGGAAGGTATTTCATCAGAATCCGCGCGTAAAATGCCACCACTTCCCTCCCTAGGGTAATAAAAGTACAAAGTTAGGTCCTTCATTTTATCTCCCTAGGTTAGAAAAATACTGTTTTGCGTAAAGACGCATATAAATAATGAACTATAACCATGACAAAAAACTTGTGTAAAGGAGGATAAAAACAGAAAACCATCATTTAAAATGTGGTGTTCGCAGATTGCTTTGGTGCAGATGTCGTCGGACTTTAATTTAGCTCATCAATTGGGATGACTGCGGCATTGGGTGGCGACTTCTCGTCCAGTCCCCCGCACCTCCTCTTCATTCTTAGTACATGCGCTCATATACGCACACCATGCATTTACCACTAAATGACCTGGCGCCTGGATGACTGGCTGGCCAACGTCAAATTAAACTCAATCTTGTTTGCCTCACCCAACTGATTCCCTATGTCTTTCTTCTCTTACTTTTACACTTCTCGCTCTCCCCCTTGTTTTTAATCTTTTAACAACTACAATCCCATTTGGATATGACAATTAGAAGAGGAATATATACCGCTATGCTCTTTTGAAAATCATGATCAGCTATGTTTTGCCTCAATACTTTATTGATATGTACTTACTTATTTAATTGCAAATATAGAGAGTTTTGTGGTAACACAATATTTACTGAAAAGTTGCAAATCAAATGCCCAATTATTGTTCAGTTATTTGTAATGAAGAGAGTTTTAATTTTGATTATGTGACATGACCAACAGTTAGCTGGATTTGTTTTTTTTTTTTGCTTCAGCCATAAATTTACACTCCGGAAGCATCTTATTGATACAAATGAAGCAGTTATAGTTATTATAATTTGGACATATACCCTTCTGAATCATTCTCTTAGATTTTATTCTTTCTCCTAGAATACTTAGAATTCCATCAATACGTAGTGAACATTAATAAAGGCAATTCGAAAATTTCGATGTAATTTACACGATGAATATTCTTCAAATGAAGAGATTGAGGAAAATTTTTCGGGAACTACTGGTGTGTACCCCCCGAACAACGGATTATTAGTTACTTGAAAAATATTTCTCATAATCCCATTATTACAGCTAGCAAATATTCGATTGTCGAAATATTTGCTGAAAATCTGTTCGGAAACAGGGGAGCAATTCTGCGCATTTTATGTTAACATAAAAACTTATTTTTTTGCTAACGTCAAATAGCGCATTTACAGTGTTTACATTCCATTTGGATAGGTTTAGGAAAGTTTGTTTGGCGCATAATAAGGAAGGGGATGAGGATTACAGTATTGTAGGCCCGCGATTTCAAAAATAAGTAAGTATATATACAACAATAAGTTTTAATTCCCTACACTAAATTATTTTTTGAGTATGTATTTCTTATTCAAAGAGAGAGGCAGTTTTTAAAAAACATTTTTTCTCTCCGTGTGTGGAGGTAGGATTATTTTTTAAATTTTTTCCAGATTGATGTGATACAAAATACCGATAGTTAAATAATAACCGTCAAAATATAAATATAATGGCGTATTTATGTGACGATTTTTATTTTTTGACATTTCTTTGAGCATTTCTTGAGAGTTTAAAGATCGACAAGCAATGGCTCGCATTGTTAACGAAGGGTGGATACGATCAACTCTGTGACCAATGTATCGATTCTTAATAAACACACTAAAATAAAAAATGGAAAGATCAATTTCTAAAAACCTATTCAGATGTGTTGAACAAAGCATTTTATTGAAATTAATAAAACTGAATCAAGCTTGAGCTAATGTTCCAATATGAAACCTAATATGTCAAATGTGGCATTGATTTTCGAATTCAGGTGAACAGTTCATTCTGCTCGTAACCAATTGGTCGTAACAAATTAGACAATTAATAAAATCATCAAATAAAGCATATGAATATAATAATATGTAATATATAACATAAAATTTGATCATAACAAATAATGAATTTTAGAATCATGATAGGAAGTTAGATGGATTGTTCTTCATACACATTTCGAAGCAACATTTTAGCTTCATCGTGTGTTATACTGAAGAGACTCTCTTTTCCTACCGTGGGCGTCATGTGGGCTGTGGGCGGCAACTGCGCCGCGCTACTCAAAGTATGGGCACACAGAAAAAAAAAATCACCAAAAATTATATGAACATTTGGTAATGCTGGGCAAAATCTCTTATCGTTAAAAATTAAAGAACGAGGAAAAAAAAAATTTTATGACAGTTTGGGATAATTTCGCTATATGTTCACGTAAAAATTATGTAAAGCTCTTACAAAATTTTGAGTTCTTTCCGTAATTTTTCACTGAATGAAATTTCAAAGTACGAGCTATTCGGAATACACTCACCCAGAATCACACATAACATAGCTGGAGCAAATTTTGTAGTGGATATCCTACACAACTTTTTTACACTTGCATACTTACTCTTCATTTGTTCTTATTGCATTGAATTATACGCCTCTATTGATCGCAGTACATGGAGAAAAAAATCTATGAATTTATGTAGTATGTAGTATGATTCGGATAAAAATTACTGCCCTGCCTTACAATCATGGTGTAAACTGCAGGCCTAAAAAAACTATTATGCCGCCCAGCAAAAGTTCTTCATTACACTAGAAAATCGTTTTTATCGGTCAAGTAAAAATTCAAAGTCGTCACAACAGTAATCATATTGGGTTAAAAAATGTTTGGAAAAAATGCTGTCTAGCACAGTAAGAAATACCGATCCGGACAAGAATTTTTAAAAGACTTCTATCCATTTTTTCTTCAGATTCAATTAAAAAATGATAGACCTTCAAATTTTATAGTGCTGTTTCGTGAATTTTCTGGTTCCACATATGATTAATTACAGAATGTATTAGACAATTTATGAGAACAATCGCAATTTTTATTTGTGAATCAAAAAAATTCTACTACCTTATTATTTTGCACCACGATTCTAGTGCTCGGCACAGTAATTTTTCTTGAACTTTTCTCTTCGTCTACCACTTATCAGAGGACAATTGATCGCAGGATAATTATGTCATTAAAAAAATGTATCAACTAATATATTACATGATTAAAATTTCAGAATGTTCCAAACCATCACGATACACTTAGTCCTGGCTCTCAAGTGGAAAGAAAAATAAACAAAGACGCACGCTCACCTTCATATGCGATCATCACTATAAACAAAAAATAAAATCGGGTAATAAGCAATACGGCATAATAATAAAAATCACAATTTCTCTCTAATAATATCATCGTCGCCCGTCTCTCGTCTCCTCTTTTGATTTACCACTTTATATTTCAAGTATTTAGCGGTGTAATTGTATACACATCTTAAAACGAAGGATAGAAATAATTGTAGTAAGAAACTGAACGAGAGCTACAATTCCAAAAGAGATAATCGCAACTACACGGAGAGAAAACCACAGGAAAAATTATGTGACTAATCACGTAATCGTGGGCTAGAGTGTCATTTCTTTGTTTTTTACTGGAGAACTTGGGAAAAAATGCAAGACGAACAGTAAATTTTATTATTTGCTCTGGAAAATTTACGTGACTGTCACCTAATTTCTTACGAACTTGTCAAATTTACCACAGTTCCGGTAAAAATTATACGGAGTAACGTAAAAACTATCCAGTTTCATTGAAATTTTACGTGACGTACCGTCATTTTTACGTGACCGAAGTGAAAAATTTCTAGACAGCGTTGGTGGTACGACTGTTGGTCATACCCGATCGCAAATCATTGTCCAAGTTCGGATCACGTCACCCGGCAAATTTTTATTGTCAGAAGAATAAAAAAAAATTACAGGTAATTTCTGAAGTTTTGATCCAATCAAATCACTTATTACTTAAATATCTTCTCCCTTAATTATTATTATTGAAAAAAAAATTTGGGGAAAAATTACGAAACAATTCGGCAAAATTTACGGAACTGAGTACCGTAATTTTTCTACCTCTAAAGGTGACTTTTTACCGACCGAGTGGTAAAATGTTCTGAATGATCGGCACTTTTTCCGATTTTACATTTTGCCTCACGTTTATCTTTCCCATGAATTTTTACGAAACTTTTTACGTACTTTTTTCAGTATTTTTCTCTTCGTTACTATAGTAACCTCTCTAAATCTCACTGGATTATTATCTATCATCAAGCCGCAATCAACAGAAATTAGAATAAAAAGTTTTATGACTAATATTATGTCATCAATTTCTCAGGTCTATAATTGTACCGCTGTAGTGTAACTGTACCTGAGGAAAAGTTACGGAATTTCATTAATTTGAATTTTTTATTCAATTTACGACAGTCACGTAGAAATTGAGGTAATTTGGTAATTTTTTATGGATCGACCATTATTTCGTTTAGAAAAACAATTATAGACACCGAGTGAGATTGCAGATCAAATACAGGACAGGAAAAAATAAACAGTTTATTACCATTCCGGTGGTATTGTATCACATATATATATAGAATAGTCGAAACTCATTGATTTAAATAACGTTGAAGCAGGTCAACATGAGTGTTCCCTTAGATTGAACTATTACAATTTGTCTGATATTTTTCGACAAAAGAATAACCCTAATATGCAAACATACAATCTCTTACCACTGAAAAGCTCACCAGACATGACGTTGCGTTCGACCAACGCCTGAATCATCATGACTTGAACATCGAATCCTTTGTAATTGAGTGATATAACCCTGCGTTTCGTTTTATGCAATGTTAGAGATGAGAACATAACTACAAAAAATCAGTTATTTCTTAGGCAGTAACAAGAATTTCCAAAATTTTTCAGTTATCCGGTACAGCACTACACGGAGAGGAAAATATTCGAAAAATTACAGAACTGATACTTAAACGTGGGGCGACGTTGGTTTTTAGGGAAAAGTGCTGGAAATACAATAAAAACTGAGAGTTTCGTAAAGAGTCTCTCGCAGTACTAACTCCCGAAAAGCAGTCACCCCACGATTTCGTAAAAGTTGGGTAATTATTCGAGTATTTTTCTTTCCATGCATACATATACCTATAGTACCGTCATCAATTCAGAACAATCTTGAATATGACAATATTGTGAAATGCTTATATGGATCAATAATGGCCCTACAACAGTCTAAGGCCAAAAGTGAGAATAATTATCATAACAAGGCATGTATTTCGTACGTGTTTTTTACCTTATTATTATTGTCTCTCCGATCGATCGTTTTCAGTGTGAAAAGTGTCCTAGAATACAATAACCTTTTGTAGATCATTGTCATGTTAATGGTCAACAAAGCTAATTCTATTACCACGGCATTAGGGTGCCTGAGTACTAGGGTTCTTGCGCGCCGCGTATCTTTAAAGATGTAGGGTGAGCGTCTGAATATCTAAAGACTTGTCACTTCTTTTTTTATGAAGCCTCCCCCACCCCGAAAATTGCCATTTAACCCGTTTTCCTCGGTGATAGTTTTGGTTGAGGCCTCGATCGAGGCTAAATGTCAACAGCCAACGTGTAACGGCCGGGGTTAGCAGGATTACAATCGGGAGTTATGTCACCACATCATTCTATGGGCCAGAACAACACCCCTGAAAGGTCGCGTGAACTTTGAGAAGTGGTGTAGGATTATGACGCTATACCGAAGTTGAGGGGGCAAAGAGGCAGAGAGCGAGAAGGGTTCTATAGGATTTTCTGGCTTGTAGACAAAAGGCATGAAACCTGCACCTGCACTCTATGAGGCTGGTGGTATCTCAACTAGTTGGTTGGATAGGGCAATGTCGAGCTTCAGCTTAGCTGCATTTTGTGGTATTTGAGAAGGTGGGTATTTTCGGGCCAGTTGATAAATTCACTGGAGGTGCAAACAATGTTCACAACAATTTTGATTATACAGGGTAATTAATCAACAGAGAGCTTACATCTATTGTAAATTACATTTCACAATCGTTGGTTCATCGAAGAGAGAATAGCCTGCCTTCTCCTGCCATTCATAATCGAGTGCATGTGCATGTGTCTGTCCTCTCAACGGAAAATAAAAACCAAATCAATCCCCCGAAATCATGATAAATGCGATATGAACGCCCGAGGGTGTATATTTGGCGTGCCATTCACGGGAACATTGGTGCGTAACATATTCTTCAAATGGACACTGTGGTGAACATGTGAGAAGATGTGTTCTCTGGTAGCCAAGTTACACGGACTTATATATCCTTATGGCCTCTGTCTCTGGTTCTTTTCCTTTCCATATTTCACCATCTTTTTCCTTTGTTCTCGTTGCCGTACTACCATTGCTCTCTGTGATGAAGCGGCGACGTGGTCATAAAATGACGAAGGCCCAGCGGCAGCGAGTTATGAAAGATAAGGTGTGGAATACAGGGCGCGCTCGAACTGTAGAAGAAGAGAAATCAGTGCAAAAAAGGGTTGAATTTACTCTGTTTCACTCCCGTAGTACAATTTTTTACGCCATTTTTATTCCTTTTCTTCACACTCCATTCTGCCCGGGGTAGAAATGTCGGGCATCCCCACCCAAATGTCAGTTCTCACCCTATCTCACATACCCTCCGAGCCTCGACGGACAGCCGAGGTTGAAAATTGAAAAATCTTCATCCCTCGTTTTTCTCCTTCATTCTGGCATCTCATCGTTGTCTTCTTCCATTAGACGCAAATGATGATATTCCTTGTTATAAGAAACATTTTCTCAGGAGAAAGATTGAATCTCCACGCTTTTGATATTTATAACGACTTTTTGACTGTTTTTATCTGAGGAATTAAGTCCCTTCTCCCCTTCTATCATGCTTGACTCATAGGTTCCAGACTGATATCAAAGTGTTTTAAGATGGAAAAAGAAGCTTCCGGTCTGTACACTGTGGAGACAAATTGGTTTTCAAAACATGAATTCTCTTTCCTCTACACTTTTTAACAATTCAGTTACACATGCAGTTGTGAAGACTATCGGTGTACGCAGGATATTTTTTCGTTACCCATTTCTTCAACTTGTCATCTATTTTTATTTGAAATCTTGGTATAACTATTAATTTGTAAAAGAACCAAGTGCACCGAGAGAAACATTTACCAAAATTTAATAATTTATGGTAATTTTGGAAATATGTAGCGTAGTGACCATCGATGTATTTTTCAGCAGAGAGTAGAGTAAAAATTACACAATTATATATAGTATAACTCAATTTTTGGTGAAATTTCCTCAATTTGCTACTATGCTACATGTCTACAAAACAAAAGGTTAAATTTCATCAAATATTTCTTTCCGTGTATTTCATTTTGCACGCAAGTTTAATACTGAATCGGTCTTTGGGACGTTTGGAGTTTGTGTTTTAATTGAAAAAAATAGAAGAACTATACGAAAATGATATTCAGCGTGAAAGGATGTAGGAAGCAATTATCGATGTGCTAAATCTAACGAGGCGTGTCAAAAAGCATACGCGCCGACTGCTGTGCTGTGACGGGACGACCAACCTCAACGATGTCGACGTTTTGGTGAGATGTCGGTGGGTAACGCCCATGATTCTATACTTGTACTAGACAGACACGAGATGAGTCAGGAAGAAACAGAAGCTCTTCGAAGCACGAGGTTTGGTCATATGAATGTGGGTATGTAAAAAGGAAAAGGATCTTGGAACATTGAATGTAGTTTCCTTAGCAATTAAGTATGACAAATTTTTCTGTCACTTTTGTTGATATAATTGGAAATCAAAGCAATAAAACTCGTCGGTTTCATAATTTTCATACTCAACTCGAACTCTTCCATTTTTTCATCATTTTCATCCTAGCTTCATCAAGAAACCGCGGGGTGAATTCCTTGCGATCTCCCAGTACCTGATCCCGGAATTAGTTATTATCACTCTGGCCGGTCGTTACTGGAAACGCGAGTATTCCGATATCACACTTACACACACCATGAGAGTAATCAATCCGGCGTCGATGCCAAAATTGCGTCTTTTTACAAGGGTGGCAGATGAGTTGCAAGTCTACTTTCTACCGACGTTCCAAGTGGAATTTAGAGAGAGGACACATCAGTAACTATCAATAACTAGCATATTCAAGTAATGTTGGGAAATGATAAAGATTGAAGATATTCTGTTTGTCGAACCTATAAATTGAGCGGATAAACGTTGTATTAAATAGACGAGTCCATGTACACGGGGTACTGAAAAAAATGCGTGATTAGTCGCGTAATGCTCAGCCAAAAAATCATTTCAGTACGTTTCATCGGAAATCCTAGGAAAAAAAGAGAGACAAGCAGTAAATTTGATTATTTGCTCCAGAAAATTTACGGTACTGCCACGTATCTTTTTCCGAACTAGTAAAACTTACAGAGCTCCAAGTAAAAACTAAGGCAAGTCACGTAGAAATTACTTAAAAACTGACATTATCACTTTTACGTGATAATGTCAGTTTTTCTGCATGAAACACAAAGCAGGAATTTTTCGGGCGCAGCGCGGGAAAAACTCCCCAACAGAATCGTAATTTTTATGTGACTGCATTAAAAATGTCTATCATGGTCTGTAAATCATTTTCGCAACATATTTTACATAATTTACTATTTTGCATGGCGAGTTATTTATTGCACGTTTCCAAAGCAAGAGATATAATCTCATTACTTTCCTCATGAGTATAGAATGATTGTTTTCATCACACAGCCTCGAAGACGATGATTTAGTCCAATTATGTGTTCCATAGCTGAGGTTTCTATGAATGGTTATTCAATATGTTTACATAGAATTTTTCAATTTTTAATGCAAAATACTTCTTAGAAATTCGAGAAGATAGATGATGAGATGTAGATCATTTGTAGGCCACGTTTGTAGAATTTTTTTCAGCGCTTTATTTATCTATATAAAAAAAATTCAAACATATAATAAGAGAGAGAAAAAAGGGGAGAGAATAAAGGGAAGTAACCCAAGCAAGTTAAGAGCATCCTCCTCAGTGGTTCAGCTCGTTAACCATGGCAAAAAATACGCCGGTAGAAATGTATAAATCATCGCTATTTTTAGTGGATAATCCTTCTCTACCATCGAAACTACCCCCAGTTGTTTTTTTTTTTGCGGTATACTCTGTCAATTCAGGTCGATTCTCCGCGGGTTTTCAAACAAAAAAGTTCTAACAATTACTTAGTATCGATGATAGTCCCTCACCATTGGTTTCCATCGTGTTTTTCCGACCAAATATTGAGGACTTAAGCAAAACCAGAGGAATGCTAAAGTCTCCAAATTTTACGAGAATACTCGAAATACTTTTCAATAAACAACAGGGGATTAATTACAGCTATCAATTAGTGGTTGATCGTTATGCAAAAGCAGTAAATACCAAATTATTTCGCATAAAATCTTTTCTTTTCTTAAAATTTTATGTTGGAAATAAAGCAAAGTTGTTAATTTGAATTCATTACAGCGTCATGAAAATCTAGCATTCGACTCCCATTTAATGCGCCTCGAATGGATTTGGCAATAAAAGCTCGATCATAGGGTCATAATATTGAACAAGAATACCCAATGTTCTATGATTTTATCGAAATGATTTTAATCACCCTTTCAATATAGAAAATGTATTCATTAGCCACTACTTTTGTTGAATTATCACAAAAAAAATATGGAAAGTTTCTATGGACTGTGGTCTTGTCATAATGACCTAAACCATCAAATATAAAATTAAACTAATTAGACTTGCAGTTAGCATAAATTGAAAGATTATGTGTGACGATGGATAGGCAAACAACGAATCTTATTACTTAGTTTCACTCTCAATGGAAAATGATGAGAAATATCTCTCAATACACAGTGGGGAGTCCTTCTAGCGTCCGCATGCATAAGCAAGGCAATTTCACTCACACGTTTCAAAATACCATTCATCAATATATGGGTTGCGTTGATTTGTGAATAATTTTATTTCTTGTCGGAAGTCAAGATGAAAGCTACAGTTATTCTGTAGATAATAACTCCGAAAGAGTTCTTCAATGAATCCCTAACGACAAGGACAAATTCTAGTGATTAGTGAATTTCAAGTTTCTGAGCTTGAAACATAATACCATTTCCCATACGAGAATTCTTAACAATAACTGCAGAAAACGTACATTTCCGGTACTAATTTCACTAGTTGATCCTGATGTTGCTTACTAAAGATCGCTCTACTCTATTTAAATATTTGATAATAAATAAAATGTTCAGATTCCCACGAAGTATGCAACAAAAAAATTTTAATATGATCAAATCAGTTTCGTAGTGCTCGTTGAATGCTGCCTCAAATGTCCATATCTGATTGTCATGTTTGGGGATTATCATAGTCGACTTTCGGATGAATGCTAGATGAAACAAATGGTTTTCAAAAATCAGAGAGCGTGTACAACGATTTTTTTTGAAAAACATATAAATTGAAATATCTCGAAAACTTTGAGAGAACACATATATATATTTTGACTGATCTATATAGAGTACAGTGAGACGAACATTTTTTTTAAAATAGAAAATCGGTGAGATAGTTTCTGAGATATTTGCAAGAAACTTTTCAGAATGAATCACCAATATGAATTACCATTGATGAGTCATCGATTGCGGCCATCCAGAATATCAATCTTTAATATTGTGAGATCTACGTGTGCACGAAATTTCAACTCACTATCTTTATTTTTTATTGATTTACCATGTTCACAACGTTTATGATGATAAAAGCTAAGAACATCGATCGATATCATGAAATTTCATGGAAACGAATGTAGATATTTCAATTGATCTAGATAGGACCCGCTGAGAATTGGAAGCCTCGCAACAGTTATTGAGATATGTGGAAAAACGAAATTTGCAAAAGTTGCAGTATCTCAGGAACTACAGGACCGATCGAACTGAAAATAAATTGAAAATACAGATCTTTAGCTATGAATTCGACCGCATTTGCTCAAAATTAATCTTCAAAATTTCTAATTTTCCAGCGCCTACTTGTCTTTTACCCTGACAGGAGCAGCATATACATTTCGAAATGAAAATCCAAACAGAAGAGAATCTAACTGTGTCACTCTATTGTTATTCAAAATAAATTCCTGACTACAATGTAAGACAGAAAGTATCTTGGAATATCCCTCGATTCGGATGATAATTCTGTACGTGAGAATGAATCCTTTAATTACTATTTGTAGATCGGTAATGTGCCATATACTAATAGGAGAACAAAACGATTGGTCAAATCAAATCCGGGGTGATATATAGGTGGGTATGGACATTTGTAAAATTCAGGTTCCAATGGTCCGTACATCCAAAGTGTAGAGTAAATAGCCCGTAATTTGTGCATTGGCAATTCACAACAAGAAAAGCGACAACACAACTGGAGCCATTCATAGGTTGGCTCTCCACAAAGAATAAAATGTGTATTGGGTGTGTGCTTGACCCAGGGACATAATGAATGCATTTAAAAATAGATTTTATTTTTTCGGCTGCTGCACCTTAAAGAAAGTTTAGAGTTTGAATATTTTCGCTTTTTAGACAAAAACGACGATCTGTAGGTTCTTCTTTTCATTGCTTGAAATTCTCAATTTACTGCCAGTTATTTTCACTGTCATTAGTTATACAAATCCTTTAGGCTATCCATCTATCATTATTTATTATTTTATCTCTAGTTTTATTTTGCATTCTTTCAAATAGTTTTAGATGTACTCTATACATCTTTTTTCTTTCTTTCTCACTGTTGTAAGGACGAAGAACTTTGGTTTTCAATTTCTTCAATAATTGAACACGTTACGGATTAAACGATAAACAATATCATAATAGGCGCAGAAAAACATAAGTACTTGAATTAAAAATAAAATAAACTTAAACAAGTACAATAATATAATGATTTCAAGTATAAAATATATACTTAAATCACGTATTAAATATACTTAATTCAACTTTTTTTTTCATGCCTGATCGAAGTCGTGACACTCCGCACACACACGAGTATTCTGGGTCGTTCAACATGCCTAGCAAAAATGTCATGGCTTTTCATATTCTTCAGACGTGAAATGGGCCTAATTCTTATTAATAGAATCAGATAAATTTTCAAGTTTTTAATGATTTTTTTTAATATATCTTGTGAAAAATTATTGTTATGGAAAAGTAATTATCTGCATTACTCTTTGATATAAAACCAAAAATCAAATGAGTCGTCAAACACACCTGTACAAGTGTTCTACTATGATTATTATGGCTTGGAATTATGTAATGGAAAGGTGATTATAAAAACTCCTAATTATTATACCTAACATGCTTCTTAACGCCGAATCCTATGAATCACCACTGATAAAATGACAATTATTTTTTTCTTTTTAAATTTTTTCTTCAATCATCTCTCCTTTTTTTAGTGCGGACTGCCACTACCGTAACTGGGGTAACTCCACGGAGAGAAAAGTACTGGAAAAAATACGTAAAAAGTTCCGTAAAAATTCATGTGTGAAAGGTAAACGTGGGGCGAAATGTAAAATCGGAAAAAGTGCCGATCATTCAGAACATTTTACCACTCGGTCGGTAAAAAATCACCTTTGGAGGTAGAAAAATAACGATACTCAGTTCCGTAAATTTTGCCGGGACTGGAAAGTATGATTCTAACCTCGCTTCGCTCGGTTAGATCGCCGTTTCCAGTCCCTACGAGAATAAAATATTGTGTGCCTCACGGAAATAAAGTATTTTCTGACTCATGTGATTATACTCACATTTGGTCAGAAAATACTTTACTCCCTAGAGGCACAATATACTAATTATCCTTCCGACAGCAGTAATTTGCCGGGTGGTGTGATCCGAACATAGACAATGATTCGCGATCGGGTATGACCAACAATCGTACCAACGCTGTCTAGGAATTTTTCAATTCGGTCACGTAAAAATTACAGTACGTCACGTAAAATCCGAGTGAAACTAGATAATTTTTACTTCACTCGGAATAATTTTAACCGGAACTGTGGTAAATTTTACAAGTTCGTAAGAAATTACGTGACTGTCACGTCAATTTTCCAGAGCAAATAATAAAATTGACTGTTCGTCTCTCATTTTTTCCCAAATTCTCCAGTAAAAATCAAGGAAATGACACTCCAGTCCACGATTACGTGATTAGTCACGTAATTTTTCCTGGGTTTATCTCTCCGTGTGGGATGTTGGTCGATTCTATACTTTTATTTGGCCTCATGAAACTTAAGGGAATAATATTTTTAGAGATTGCGCGCATGTATGATGAGTATAGTATAGGTATCGATATTGGTAAATGCGTTCACGATTACGTGAATAATTTTATGCGGAGAGGAAAATTCAGTAAAAATAACCTAATCGTTTTATTATCAGGTCCTGTTCTGGCCATTCGGGAAAAACTACCGCAACGTTTAGCAAAATTGAATTGGTGTTGTCGACTGATTAGTAACAATTATCCGGTCGTGACACATACCCAAGTTGAGTTTGCCAATCGTCAATCATTAGACCATTGCTGAGTCGAGATCTGGCCTACATATCCATATTTTAACCCAATAATGGACAAAGATTGGCCCAAGTCATGAAAATCCATGCATTGAACACCAATTTTTAACCACAATATGGATCAGCATTGGCAAGCCAATAATAGGCCAAGAGTCAAAGTGCTGACGATTGGCGCTTCAATGTTTGGCCGATATCTGGCCAATTGTATATGCACCAAGCATTGGTGTTCGACTGTTAGGTTAATATCCGACTAATCATAGATGACCCAAGCCTCGGCAGCCATGTATGGGCCAACTGACTTTCGACTGACAGATCTGCCCCAAGGTTCGGCCAAGGATCGGTGGCCATGGCTAAAATGACGACAACACGTCATTTGCGCAATGTAGTGAGAATTTTATCGAAATTGGGAATTTTTCAAAAAAAAGAGCCGCCAAAAATCCAATTATTTTGTTTTTATTTTTCCCTTCATTCGAAAACTAGTTCAAGGTGTTACCTAAAAGTCGCAATATTTTTGTTAACTTCGAATGATCTTATCATGAGTTCTGCTGTCAACGAGAGAGCACCTTTTTCGGATGGGTCACCGAAAAGGACGTCTCAATGGCTGAATTTTTAGAATTTTCTAACGAAAATCTCGAAAAACTTGTCTAAATGTGTATCTTTAACATAACAGACAAGTTGAATTGAATATTGTAATTTTTCATATAAAAAAAAATGGTAAACATGTGCTATTTGTTTGCCCGGAAAACTCAATCCCTTTAAGGTTGTTGTTAAAAATTTTATGGCGAATACTTAAAAAAATTAGCTAAAAAATTTTCCCGTTTGCGGTTAACTTTTTTGAACTTGAGATATTCATTTTTTAAATTCAAGTCTTAAATTCAACTTAAAAGAGTTTTCGAAATAAAAAAAACACCATTGAGTATATATCATGAGAGGGAATACAGAAAAAACATCAAGTCGATTGACCATTTGGTTTACGCGATATAATTATCGAAAATCCCTAAATTTATAGTCATGCAAATATATAGTCATGCTTTGGCTAGCCATGCACAATGCAATTAATCACTTGCGACTATATACCGTGACAGAATTGTATTCTAGACTGGCTGGTTTTACAGCGGAGAAACTTTTTGCAGAGACTATCGCGATACAACAACCTGAAGAAAGCAACAGCTTACTCTGTGTGATTCATGTTTCGACTATAGTCATTTTGCCTAATCAACAATCTGTCAATTTATAGATAGAAAAATTAGTGATCTTGATGAGTTTATCAATAAAATCAGTAAATAATCAGATGAACAGGCAAATTGAGTAAAAAAGTAACAAAGAGAAAATGACGAGCTCAGAGAAAAAAAACAATGATTTCTGATTAAGAAATCATATTAATGAAAAAAAAAGTCCTTTCCAGAGCATATTTTGAAAAAGGTACAGATGTATTTTGACCTTCCTTTTAGATTTTTATCCACCATTTCAATCCATTATTTTCATTCTTCAAGTAAAGTGGATTTTATGTAGATACAACGAAATAAGAAAAAAAAAATCAGTCATATTATCTCATAAACTTATTAGGCTCGTGAAATGTGGTTCATGCTCCCTCATAGTTTCTTCTAGATACGTTACCGTGACCCGGTGGTCTACTCAATGCGCCATCAGCATTCTATAGAATAAGAAAAATCAGCCGTCTTCCTCTTCGCGCTTTTTTTCTCAAAAGGTAACTTACATGAGGAGATGGTATTGCCTGCATTCAAATAGAAAAGAACATCAGCTGTAGTAGAAAAGACGATGTGAAAAGCCCGTAGGTCTCATTGTCCCATGAATGGAACCTCGAGTGGAGGGCAAACATGCTTAACCTCTCGGCCCTATTGTCACCATCATTGATTATCCGATTCAACGGAGTGGCGCTATGAGTATTCCTTCTGATTGCGTTATCGATGCATGTATTTTTCATTTTTTTCTTCTAAATTATCAGTGGTATCATTAAAATTAAGCCTAGATGCGAGAGTAAACAATAGGGTTTTTCTTTACAGCTGTTCTTTTAATTTGCCAGTGTATATTTTCAAAATCTACATTGCTTGTGGCCAATTCCAACCTGGTTCACGGGACTTGAAATTTTAGTAAAACTATCCCACTCTATGAGGTAAAGTGCGGTAGCAATTGAAGCATACTTCAATTCTCAAGAAATACGTCAATAGTCGTTTCCAAAAAACACATGTAGATCAATTGGGAACAAATATCCGGAAAAGCGCTACAAACGCTACAACCAATATTATGAACTACGATGTTGGTTCTGTGTTCTTAGGACCTATCTATCGTATAGCTGGCAACGGACTCGAATATAATGATGGTGGACACACCATAGCTTGCACAAGGATTATAAAAATCATCTATCTCAACGAAATTTTTCGCTGAAAGCGAGCATTCAAACAAGTCAAATGGAAACTAAACTCTATTTAATTTGATTCTAAATTCAATTAAGCGAAACAAAATCCACGAAATATAAGAACTTTTTTTTTATTTTGAAAAAATATATGAAATATATATAAAAAAAAACAAATTAATTTTTGTAAAAATCGCGGCAAAAAAGTTTCGAGTAGTTTTTTGCTCTGAAATTTTTTGGAAAATAAATAGAAATGCAATATAGCACCGGACAAAATTGCTGTATCATGAACAAAAATAGCTGACGGAAGATCAATGTTGTTGGCATGAATATATTGACCTCACTGTTTTTGTCGAACTTCATAGCATCAATTTAATCCTTCATTTTCCAATCCGCACCAAGAACGTTGGTCTTCCTTCAACTATGTGTTTTTTCATCATACAGAAATTTTGTTTGGTGCTATTTTGCATTTCTATTTATCTCTCAAAAATTTTCAGGACCAATCATTCCAGAAATCTTTTTCTTGGCGTATTTTTTGCATAAATTTATCTGTTTTTTTTTCAATTTGTATAGATATGTTGCAGGGAATGATGTTATCAAGCTTCATACTCGGATTTTATTGGAAAATTATTTTTCATTGGAAAAATTTGTGCTATCAGATTCCATGGTGAAATGATATTAAAACTTCAATATTAAGTTGTTACAGTAATAACATCGAGAAATTTATTGATAAATAATGATAGCTAATGGTAAACTATATAGTATCCAATTGAAGTTCAATTAAAGTTCGAATCCTATGAAGATTAGAAATTATCTATGCCACGATGCGAATCTACCTATGCCTAAATATAAGAACAATGGTCTAGCCTAGAATGTCATTCCCGTATCTTAGAAATACCTGATTCAGCGTAGGTAATCTTGGACGTCACTCGATAGAGAGTATACAATATGCCGTGCCTTGGTAACTTTGATATGGTTACCACCTGTACGCAATCAAAGCCTGGCTTCGGGTTTCCTGACTCTTGAACTGATTGACCCTTGTTTGATGACAGGTCCGTTTCACCAAATTCCTACTCGGGCAGTTCAAAGGGATAAAACGTGGAATATCGTTTACCATTCCATATACAACGGTCATTTTTTTAAATTGGCAATATGCTCCCGAATGGTTATGTATTTCGTATCGTATAAAGAAACTCGTTCTGAATGTAAAAAAGACGACTTGATTACAAGCACAATTGTGTGATTTACTTTTCTCACTAAAGAATATTTCTTTTTTACGTATACTATTAGGAGAGTGTTCAATAAATGTTATATTTCGTTATCGTCATTGTGGAGCGAAATCTGGTTGAGGAAAATTTGATGAACTGTAATAGAATTTCTAGCACGCGTATTCTGTAATTTTTGTCGAAATTTCCGCGGGAAAAATTGGGATAGCTGTACTTAAATTTGATGAGTTGCTTCGGTAATTCGTGAGTCAACTATAAGTTCCGTGATTTTTATTTGGGACACGAAAAGCAGAATGCCTTGCGCCAACAAATTGCGAAGTCGCCCAGTATTACTTTTACGATCGTTCGGTATAAACGATTGTTGAGTATCGTTATCAATATTTAAAAATCGATAAAATAAAAATATTATTTAACACAAGATAGAAGCCTTAGGAAAGGCTGCACCGTACATAAATAAGGGACCCACAGTCGAGAAGACGCAAAACGCAAACTCAAAACGTCCCCCAGTTCTTCATTCTCGGTGGGTGTTGCGTGATCTTTTACGCAGCGGACACACTGGATATTATTGGATTACTCGCTTTCAGCCATTGTGCCAAAAACTCCCAGCTGTGGATTTTAAAGAACCAGTGAGAAACCCATCCAACCAAAATTCAAAGGGACATTTTCTGAAATATGAAAATAATATTTCCTTTTTTGTTAGCATAACCGTTTTATGATTGATATTTATTCAAGTGGCTTTACCAATACGGGGGGCCTTTACACAAAAGTGGGGGATTTCGGCCAAAGTATGTTTCACTTTGAATTCAATTGTTCACTCAATACTGAAAAGCCGAGATTAAAGATGGTTCTTTACTTTCTTTTTCCACTAGACGAGGTTTGTTTCAAGATGAGGAAAAAATTTTTCGGCTTCAAATTTTTGTGTGAAAATTTGCCGAATCATACAGCCTATAGTATTTCCGGTTTGCCACGACTCGGTCGCTAACCGCTAGCCAGACATCTCTTAATTCGAATTATGGAAAACCAATCATAATAATATTCATTCAAGTCTTGCTATCATTGATTTGTACCAGGCCCCGAACTCATGATCTTAATATCTCCAATCCTATGCTCCAACCGCCACCCTAATTAACAATTTTTATTGCTATTACCTTGAATCGTCGATGTATGTTCTGTAACTCAAGTCCATTCTTATTTCAATGAGTTCTCGAATACAATCGCAATATATTTTGATCTCGATAGCTGGAATAAAAGTAATAACTTTGATGCGGGATGCAGCAAACGGATAATAGACCAACGTTTAGTCGTACGTTACATCGACAACCTGAGCGTCGTATTCTTCGTAAATCTTCTGAATTTTAGACACAAGCTCAAAATTGGGAAACTAATGGCCGTCGGGTTGCCAGTTACTATTGCTAATTATACAAAAAAAAAAATTAATAATCTATCTTACCCTCATTTTCCTATTACTTATACCTTAACTCATAAATCTTAACTCAATAACACTTGAAAAAACCAATATTGTTAACTTAAAATGTACCGCCTAGGATTGGGTTTCAACTTGGAACCAATGGTTATTTGCATACTAAACCTCCGACATAACCACTAGACCATCGCACCATTTACAACTCGGTTTTGGCCTTGAAATTTCACAATCTTTATATTATTTTCACAGGAGTGTGTTATGTATGTGTAAAGCCAAGTATGTAACAATGGAAAAGGCAGTTCTTTATTGGCCTTTTTCCGGTATATTGCATTTTCTTCTTTTTTTCATGAATATGACGGCTACAGTTACGACGGCTGCGTTAACTGTAATTTTCCAATGGTTCAGCTCGAGACCGCTTTATTTATTAAAGTGCTAGGCACAAAAAGAGCATGGTCATCAGTACATTCAGCTGTATTAACATTATGAAGATTTCTTTGGTTTCTTTATATATATATATATGTATGTTGAAGAGTAATGGAGAGAGAATGGAGCCTTGCGGCACTCCAGCAACAATTTTAGTTTTGTTAGACAGCGTTTGTTGTACTGTAATCTGACGAAGTCTATCGACGAAATACGACAGCCTAATTTTTGGCCAAACGAGGGAAAAAATTAAATGTCATTAATTTATCAATAATTCCGTAGATCCAGACAGACTCAACGGCTTTTTCACAATCAAGCAGTGGCATGACAGTATCTATTTGGTCTCTTGATCGGTATTTACATAATTTGTAATACCAAGCAGTTGGTGAATGGGAGAATACTTGGATTTTAACCCAAATTGACCCGTCAGGATATTCTATTTTATTCCTTTTAGGACTGCATCCCACTTTCACTTAAGAATAGTGTCATGTTTAACGATGAATTGGTTGAGTCTTAAAAAAATTATTATATATTAATATTAATAATAATAATAATAATAATAATTGTTATTATTATT
>NW_011887745.1:2019631-2083085 GCF_000806365.1 Fopius arisanus | reverse complement strand
TTATTATTATTATTATTATTATTATTATTATTATTATTATTATTATTATTATTATTATTATTATTATTATTATTATTATTAGCACGGGTGCTGGGGCTAATCCTATGTAAAAGGTAGACATTTATATACATTTATATCGAATCGATTCGAAATTCTCAACAGTTGAAGTCTAAAATCTGTTACACCCATTACTCACTGTTCATTCATTGGTCACGACCTACACTCATTTTCACTCATACTTTATCTTTTATTAACCCGTATCTATCTACAGACAAGCCCTTTCGTACTTTGTACTGAAAATTGGGAAGTACAAATTTAACCGCTAATCCAAATCTGCTGTGTGTGAAGTTTGGTCCGAAATGTTGATGGTTGTCATATAGTGATTGAAAACTTTTCAGACTTCATGGATAAGTGTTTAATCAAATTTATGAGAGAACATGGGGAAAAAATATCAATGAACAAAAGATTTTCAAGAACTGTGTGATCATCACAGAATGAATTCAGTGAAATGGGTCTCAACGGAGGACGTAGAGAAGTGGAGGAAATGTACATGTGAGGGTCAAATAATCTGGTTAGTTGCGGATGCCCGCATCGATGCGGACGATTGGTCCTTCCACTGGAATTGAAGTATGGAAATGAAGGGCAGTTGCTGAAAACCGACACTCTAAACCCTTTACACTATCTCCACCTCTGTGCATATAGTTCACTTTGGTTCATTCTCCCTCTCACTTTCACCACGCACAGATATTTCATCTCTCACTTTGTCACAGTCCGCGCGTTGTTATACAATCCAACGCGTTTGGATATGTACGCGTTCCTGACAATTAACTAACGAGAGATTGACACAACTTATTAAATGATGTACGCGTCACGGATCTCAGCGTCCACCAATTTGGACTTCTCTTCCGTGCTGATACATTAAAATAAATTTTTTATATATAATTTAAGGAGTAGTATCGATGCAAAATAACTTTAAAAAATTCATACACTTGCACTCACTGTATTCGTGATGTCACTAGTATTTTTTCTAACTAGGAGAATGTTATCGTATCTTCCCCCATGCGTTCCAATTAAAGAAAAATACATGTCTCCTATAACAAGCGTGAATTTAAACGAAATTGAAAACACACATTCAATTTTCAGAGTCTTCAGATTTTTTTAACAACGTTAACTATAGCTGTCTATAGAGAGTGCAATCATCAACCTTCTTTGTTAAGAAGATTTTTGGAATATGCGGTTTCGCTGGTTCAGATAATTACATTTCCGATGCTATACTAGCCATGTGCGCCGTGTTCCACCGGGAACTAGATAGAAGAAGAGTTTAATCAAGTTACATGAAAATCACGGTGGAACCAGATAACTGTTCGAATTTCCCCAAGGTTTTTTCTTTTTCTACCGCGATTTCCGTAAAAGTCCACTCAACGTTTCTCTCCTCTACCTTTGGATAATATAAAGCATACTAAATTTTATACTTTCTATTCATACTTAATGTACCACAGCATAATACGAGTGTTACTGCTTCAACAGTACTTCTATAGTTACGATATTTCATATACGAAAATCGTAATGAAATTCACCCCATAATATTTCTATTAATATTCCGAGGCCTATTACGCAGTTCAATACTAGGAAGACAATTCCGAATGATTACATAGTAATTACATATGTCTACGAACAAGTAAAAAATTACGACCATATTATGGATTGTGCTCACAGGCAGACGTGCGCCCGTTTGGCGGTATGCATTTACACAAATTTCTATGAACCATAAATACACATGTAATGATATAGAATATAATGATATCTACTTAAATGTCTTGTGTTATAATATGATACAGAATTATTTGCCTTTTCAATTGATCAATTTGAAAAATTATTGTTTTCATCTCAATAATACGGACGTAGTAGCTTTCAATTCAGCTATTCTGTTTCGAACGCGATTGCACAGTTCCAATTAATTTAATTTGTAGTAGACTGAAGACATAGACCAGGAAAAAATCCCCACACATCCAGAACGTGTTGAAACCTACCCGACTTAATAGAACATTGGTCTATTTTTTCTGTGGTTTATTTCTATATTTTTTAAACTACTTACATAGAGAAAAACATTGGTAAAATTAATCAATACATCCCCGAAGCATTGCCCTTTTCTACATATTAATGACAATCGTTTGCCTCTATGCTCACAGTCTTCACTTCAACTTTTGAAACCGCTTATATGTGGTATCGTAGTGTTGTTTGTGTTTTGAGTTTTGAGGGAGCATATTATTTTTTGTTCCTAATGAAGCCCAACTTCAAAATTACAAGGGACTATAATTTCTTGACATGTATTGCTCGATAAATTGAACAATTTCTGAACAAAGCTCTGGCACGAATAGAGGAACATCCGCAGTACAGTTACAATGTAACAGAATTATAAGTAAACGAATATATCGATAATTAGTTACAAATTAACGTAGAACAAACGACGATAAAATTTCAAAAAAGAAAGTAGGACCTGCATCTTCTGCATAACAATGCGAAATTGCGAGCTGGCGCAGCACCAACACTACTGACGAGCTTGGCCAATGCGGTAAAAAGAGATACAGAGGAAGGGAGAAACTCGGTTTCATAGATAACCACAACCCCTAGCGGCTCTCTATTCTGTCACGCATTATCACCCTCCTCCATCCATTGGCGTCGATATGTAATATTTCTGGGAGACTGAGTTTACGCTTATCTTTACAAACATTCTCATGACACTCAAACCATTCGGTCTCATCTCCATGTTTCAATTAAAATTTTTTCATATTTTCAAAATATTATTGATATTAAAAACATTCGTGTTTGACGAAGTTGGTAAGACGATGGGTTTAAGATGTTCTGCACCCGTTTAGCCTAAATTTCCAGTTTTCTTAGTTTCTTGACAAATTGCAGATCGGAGTGACTGGAAAAATATACGATTTTTGCATTTTATAATTATTTCACGACTCACGAAGTTTCCTGAGCATACTATAATTCTCCTGCGTTTCTTCGAAATCCAAAAGTTAAGAAAAAATGCAAGAAAATTGCTGCACGATCATGACATTTTAGGAGTCCTTAAATAATAAAGTGCGATAACGGCATGCTTTTTACCGTCAATCAGATAAACAGTTTGTCAAAAACCTAAAGAACTATGCATACTGATTCGAAGGCCACAACATTTCCAACACAGAAGCGATTCCAAGACGATAACAACCAAGGGATAAGGGATATTCAAGAATAATCTAAAAAAAGAGACAGTGGAATATTCATTGGAATAAGGATGAGACTCTCTAACGACCTAGAAGAATTTCAACAACGCATTCGATTGACATCTTTATTATAATACAACTTAATAAATAAAAAAACTTGGCGACCATCAGAACGCAGTCTCATGAAACACAGGTGGTTTGTAGGAAGACGTGCTCCATATGATGATAATGACAATTTCATTGAACCCTCATTTTATTCATTTGGCAGTTACGTCGAATTGTTGTTTTTCTTCAATTTCTCCATTCAGAGTTGTTAGGTGATCAAACAGAAATAAATTTACAAGATCGTATCTTCACATATTAGCTGAGAGGCATTGAATTCATAGTAAATACAGTTGAAAACATACACCGCAAAAGCATCCACTGGTGATGATGTACCAGTATCCGACCATCAATTACAGGTCAGACCATAATGGGTGAGAATCGGGTGTCGAAATTAATGAGCCTATCAATGCATGTAGCATAATCTCTCCCTAATTTCAGCACTTGAATTTATAATAATGATTTCGTTATCTATGAATAGTTAACTGAAACGCTTGAAATAAAGATTGTTGGTAATTGCTATGATATTGCAATGATTGAAGCTAATATATTTACAACCGTTCTCCATCAACCCTCCTATTGAAGTAGTTAGATGGACTTGAATGGATTAACGATCCCCCATAACAAAAATTACTGAAAAACATAATTCTCCAATTTTTAAAAAGCCAAATGAATTTGTGGCGGGTTAGATAGGAATTGCTCATTTCATAGAACTTAGTTGATGTTAGTGATGAAATATAGAACAACAGGAGAAGCAGGGGTTGTAAGATTGGCCGCCGTTGATAGAATCTGGATGAGGTACATTTGAGAGAGAAACCATTCTTCGGACATAGGACACTACTGTCATCGGGGCAGAAAGCCGCCAGCTCCCACCAAGGGAGATGGATAGATGGATGGATAGATAGAGGGTGAGAGCATTGTCTACAACTGGCATCTAACACGGGGGCCGCATCGCATTGTGTTATGTGGATCTCTCCACGCCATTTCCATAGCTACTGTACGGTTCTTCGTTTACAGGGGTTGGGATTCCAGAATCATATCCTCCCAACCCCGTTAGACGAATGCGAAAGAGGAATAGGTGGAGGGACAGAGCTTCACTTGAGTGACGTGTGTAGCACGTAATCCGGCGTAGTCAAGTCAGGCTGTCAATATCGTAGAGACTCTCTGCACGCTTACTAGCCTTCTAAATTGTGTATTTGCTTAGGGTGTTAAGTGGTGTACAGGTCGATACACACATCATGTGCTTTCAGTAAGCCATGCATGGAGAGATGAATGAAACACATACAGATATGTTATCTTCAATTCAATTCAATTATCGTCAGATTATGAGAAAATGGCGGTCTCGGTAATTCTAAGCGGTTTTCAGTTGGCTTATCGCAAAACTCGTATAGATATAAATTATCATTGTAAGAAAGGGCTAACGAAAAAAATCATAACATTACCAGTAGTGAAGAGAACGATGGCTTTGAGACAACTGTACTCAGCGGAATCCACGTGAAGTGCTTTCAGCTTCTCCACCTGTTCTTGGAAAATCCTTATGTGATCCATAAAAGCAACGACTCGATCAGCAGCCATTGGTGAAGCATGAAGGCCAGCTGCAGCGAGTAGTGGTGCAACATGTAGGGGCATTGAGCACTGACTTGCATTTAGGACGAATAATTCACTCCAGACTAACCTGAGTAGTGCCACTTGGTCAGTGACTGTGAGATCAGGAAAAAATGGTATACCTCTTGCCCATTCCACGGCAGAAAAAAGCAGTCTAGCTGCCAGTTCACAGATATTGTCAATACCCATGATGTTATTTGGTTGCATACACTGACCATATCTGGTTGTCGGATAGGGCTCAGCACGTAGCAGAAGGCTTATATATGAAGAAAGATATGAATGGCCATTTAAACTAGCACAAGCAACAGCATCACCATTCGCCAGTGTGAACTGTCCCGGTAGGCCCGACATAGAGGGCTGGGACGGTGGTACTCTGCCCCTCTGAACCGCTGTAACAAAAATATAAAAAATTCGTCAAGAAAATGTCATATTAAATTAGTTTTTGGATACTTGCACAATGAATATCAAAGATCCATGATCAATCTGCTAGCTAATCATACTAGTCACATTTCTAACTGGTCGATCAAATTTCATTTCATTTCATTTCTCATTTCATTTTTCATTATTTATTGAAGCCTTTGATGATTAATTGAGATATACTTAAGATATAATGGGCTACAATGAGCAGAGAGCTTTGATAGTTAAATAGAGAAAAAATTAGTGAGGTCGACTGAGGTCTCTTGCCAACGTCTTGTGGAGAGACGGTACTGGATGCCGCCCCGCTGTGCGCGCACGGAGAATTTTCTCTCTCCGAATTCCAGGGTAGATATGTTTCGCAGTTAACGAGTGAACTGATAGACGGGTGGACACGCGAGACTCTAAATGCTTAATTCTTTCCAACATGCTGGATGAAGTACATGTAGCCATCCACATAACATTTCCTTTCGTTCTCCGCCTAGTTCGAAGCCTTCTTCTCAAATCCACTTGAATTCTGCACACATGCCAGTCAAATCATAAACGGAGGTAGGTTCACTGAATATACGATCGGCCCGTGAATTTTGATAAATTCTCCCTTTGGCGATGTACAAAACGATAATGAGAAAAGAAAATTATGATGATGCAATTACTGATAGGGGGAAAGCTCTAAAACTCTCTAGAGTGGAAGTAATCTTAGTTTCCATCTGAAAGGGCATGCAGCAGGTATACATATAGTAGAGCCGCGTATGCGGATTCCACACCGTTAGTTTAGTCGATCCCTGAGAGCCATGAGACCGAAACTTTCACCTACTGTACAATCAAATTCTTATGGACTTCAGTATCATCCAATTTGCCATAGATACTTTAAAATGAATTTTTCTTTGATTGGACTCAAGGTGCAATAACAGATAGCCAACCGACTGTTTTTAGAGTGGGTATGTGTGTCCGTTTGGTAGACGCGTTGTGTCGTAGCCGTTCGGCAGAAATTTGTCGACCGCGTAATAAAAGTTATCTAGCCGTTTGAGAAAAATTACCAAACAGTCTGGTAGTTTTTTCTTCAACGATTGGATAACAGTTACTCAGCGTTTGAAAAATTTTACTAAGCGATACGGTAATTTTTATCGAACGGCTTAAGCACAACACCATTACCAAACGGTTAGGCAATTTTTGCTCAGTCTTTCTCTCCGTGTAGTTGATGAAACCCGGATCAATGGTAAATGTCCGTTGAATTGTTTTTCAGATATGGAGATTTTTTTATATCAATATTTCTGAATATTTTAGAAATTGCTACATCACGTTTATTTTCTCCCAAAATATGGATGAAACTGATTTTATCACATGCCAATGGAAACGGTTCAATTCTATCGTCCAGATTTGCATTCCAACTCCACCCCAAAGTCATTTCATCTCAAACAAAGATATCCTGCTATCCTTATTTTGTTTTGCATGTGCATTAATATGAACGTTGATCTCTGCTCGTGTGATCAACGAATATTCATTAACGCATTTCATTACTCATTTCATAATTCTTTTCTATAACATTCATCAGTAATTTGTTGTTTGACATATTTTTGTTTCAGAGTGATAATATATTTAATGGGATTAGACTTTACGCTGTCAATATAAATCTGACTCATAAGCATCTTTACAAATGGTTTTTATTTTAATTGTATATTCACTTACATTTTTATTTGTGGAATACTTTTTCGTACCATTTCTAGGACAAATTAATTTTGAGATGAGTTGATTTGGGATAGGTGGGCTGAGATATATTAACCTCAAACCGAATATAACTATTCTGCAATTAAATAGTATATTATCCATCAAGGGGGTTTTGTTTTTTTACGCGTATGTATATAAAATTTTACGCGTATTATATATCAAATTAACGCCCGAGTGGCGTACGTTATTTTACATTTCAGAGTGCATCAACTGGCGAAATACACGCGACGAGCGAAGCTGTAATCGGCCAGCTAATACACGCTGAAGTGTAATAGTATATTATGCAACACGTGCGTAATATATTTTTTTACTCGTGGGAGGTTTGTAACACGAGCCGAAGGCGAGTTTTACAATCCCACGAGTCGAAAAATATATTACGCACGCGTTTCATACAAAATTATTCTATATGACCAGCCTTCTCATCTGTGGTATAATCTCATGGAAACGTTATCCGATTATATACAATTATCGACTACTGAACAATACTATTTGCCTACAGATAACTTGAAAAACTTTTATTTCTACACTAGCGCCGCCGTTAATGACATTCTCATCACATGTCAGTTCAGGGGTCCCGTTCGATTATCGAATCGAATGAAAAATGATCGATTATCCCCATGAGATCCGCCATGTTCGATTAGTGACCCATCTCTTCTATTATACTAGCGCCGCCCACCCCATTAAATGTGTGTATAGTATAGTGTGATGAGGTGACGATGCGATGTATGGTAGAGATGTCGCTTTCGATTATCGCAGTTGAACGATTATCGATATTCAATGTCAATTCGAGATATCCATGTATTTTTTATATAAGGATTATCGATATTCAATGTCAATTCGAGATATCCATGTATTTTTTATATAAGGACTAGCGCCGCCGCGGCCGCAAGCGGCCGCGCCGTTGATGCAATTCTCCATGTCAATTCTCATGGAACTACTCGTGTGGATTCACCCTGAATAAATGCACAGTGCCCCATGAGCATTGCGCCATGACACTTGTGGTGGGCGCCATGACAGTAGTGCTCTGCTGTTTTTAATAGGATAGGATAATATAGAATACTTCTGTCGTCACAGATGTTTACCAAAAAAATTAGCAATGTACTGAACACCCCAAAATCAGATCATATGGTAGTGGGGGTGCTAAAATCAGAGTCTGTAAGTTTCCCAGAGAATTAAGCCTGTCTACCAAACAGTATTTTTGGTCTCCACGAAGCAAAAATACATGAATTGAATATATTTTATACTTGATTCAAATATTTATTTTTTTCCTTGGGGAAGTAGCGCGATGCTGCGGCCCACAAACCCGGCGCACATACTGAATAACAATAGTATATTACACTTCACGGAGGTTATAGTAATTTAAATGCTCCAAAGGCTGAAAAATATTTTGGGAACGTATTTCATCAGAACCTGCGCCAAAGGCACGGTTATTGTCATCAAATATGTTATTAAAATACTTTTCAGACCGAGTAGCATATGTTACTTTATATTACAAGGCCCGACTAACCGAGTATTTTTGTCGCCCTGGAGAGGTAAATTAAAGGTAAGGTGGTAAGCAGTCACTTACCTTCCTACAGCAATAAATCCATGAGGTTAGGCGGGTCAGTAATATAAATTTTTTTTTACGCGTCTGAGCTTTAGAAACCGAGGCTTGTTATTGCACGCGTGTAAAAAAAAACCTTACGCCCGAATGGCGTCCGTTTTTTTATGTTACAGAGTACAGGAACCAGCCAATTGCACGCTCCCGGTGTGTAATTGGCGAGTTATTGCACGCTGAGGTGTAATAGTATATTATGCACCCCCCGGGAGAAAATGCTATTCGACCGTGATGCATATGTTACTTTATGTCCCAAGGGATAAAAAGCGCGATCGAACCGAGCGAAGTGAGGTTATGTCATTGGGCCCAAAATTCGTGATTCTGGCGAGGCAAGTGAAGTTAGAATCACGTGATGACAGGCACCTATGACATAAAAAATATTGTTCGTCACTCGGCGGTCACACTACGCTCTGCGTCAGTATATATAGCCATTAACCACTATTTATATATTTGTCGAAAGTCACTTACAAAAGACAGTTGATCTTATGTATGCACTAGATTTGATTGTAGAATTTAAAATAATGATCATTCCCTTTTCTAATTTCATGTCATTTCATTTCATGTTTTATTATCAGGGAGTAGTTTCTAACGCTATTTATTCAAGAGGTACGTCCAGGGACACTCCCCAGAAACTAAACCAATAACTTTAGGACCTTTAGGGCAACAAGAGTTCCACCCCCTCAAAGGGGTTATTTCTTTCTCCCCTTGACGACTTCTGGCCTAAAAAAGGCCCTAGCTTGGTTCCGTTACGAACGCGTTTTCGGCCACAATGACATAAAATAGCATCATTGCCACGGCGAAAAAAGTGATTCTCACTTATGCTCTTAATAATCGTCACCAGTGGGCCGCACTATGAAGCCACACTTTTCAGAGTCACCTTCCGTCCTAGGAGTGAAAAATACTATTACTATGTAAGTCGTAATGTATTAGTCTAAAATTTTTAATTTTCAATAGATTCTTTTGCTATTGTTTCCCGGTCTGCCACTGGGTATAGGATTGTTTCTCCCCTATTTCCAATCACTTGATAATTACACAAACGGATTGTGTTCGGCTTGCTAAAAAATATCTCAATCACGCAATTTAAAAAGTCCGAGAGAAAATATTTCCGAATTCACTTTTATCTCACTATAATTTCCTTTGCTTTCGTTTAAATTCTTCCGACTGCGTTCAAAAAAATTTTGTTACGTGCACTTACGCGCTTGCCGTCTTTGCCTTTTGCTCCGTCAATCTCGCATGTGGGGAGGGATGATCTGTTTTCGACGGGTGGGCCTGAAATAGTACATTGTGCACCAATGTAGGGAAACAGGATATTCGAACCCACGTGTTTACCACCCTTGGCTCCACTTCGGATTGGTAATACACACGCGGGTTAGAAGGCCGTGTTTTCCTCCCTGAAGGAAAAGAGAATAAGGAAGGAGAAATGAAAGAATGAAAGATGAATACGTGAAGTCACTGGACTACTCCCTCTCCAGCAGCCAGCACCTCAGGTAAGATTTGAAGGCCTCGGGCAAGGCTTGGTCTCTAATAGAAACTGGGAGGCCATTCCAGATCACAGCATCAGCTCCTAAAACTTGGCACCACCAGAGCCTGCTGGGCCTGCGGCTGCCGCCGCGGTCGAGCTGAGGTGTATGCAGCAAAGAGCTCCGCTAGATAGAAGAGAGAAGCCGAACCATGAACCCAGAACAGGATTCAGGCCAGTGACAAATGCCAACGCACGGTTGATCATATGCTGGAGCTGCCCATCAAGGACAGAACCAACAACAAGTGTCCATACATAGCGAGAAATATTCACATATAAATTGAAAGTGATGGAGCATCTTTCGATTCACACTCGGGATTTTCCTTGACAAGCTCGACAATTTTGTCTGTGTGGATGGACCTTCTTAAAAAATACATTAATATGGTAATCGAACGATTATTTTTTCTCTCCGACTTTTGGCTAAGAGAATTGTCCATTGACAATTCTTTGTTGCTAACGTATCGGAGCATAATAACAAATGTCGCCAAAGCATATCGCCTGACAAGGCCTTCCGACGGCTGCCTAAATTGGCATGTAAGGTCTTCATAGGTTACTCACTCAGATCCAGATCAAGGCTGAAACGCATTGGTCGGCTGACGTCCGTCTTTAAATGGTTTACTTTTCCCTTACGATAATCCGATGAAATGCTAATCAGTTTTGTTAACATCATCAGGCGAACATCACTATTTCCTAACCACGACCTTGAAAACGAGACGTAAGCTCAACCTTAGCAGATAAGCCTGATAGCAGCTGCCCAAGATCCTGATCAATTGTACACCTCGTAAGCCTGAAAGGTGATTCTTATATTAACCAGGTTTTACCATTCTGTGACAGCAGCCCGGGAACGAAAAATCAGACGGATCGTAATTCAGTCAGTATACTGGCAGTTAAACTGCCGAGTTTCGACTGCCGGCCCTCAAGCGGCTCTGATTCAGCTTCGACTATCTCTTGGTTGGATAATACTAGGCCGATTACGATACTGGTTGTTGAGCATTGGCTGATGGAGGTCAGCCATGAGCTGCCCTATACTTATTTCGTCACCTGATTAAAGATTGAGGCATTATCTTTAGAGAGAATCAATTAGTGTGGGAGATTTAGATGTTAGTAAACCGTTCTCAGCGTTATCCAGGGCGTGGTAAAATGATAACGACACGGCCCCAAAGACACCACATATTGATACACCTCTAGGCAATGGACACACAGAAAGATGAAGTTTGCCAAGCAACCCAGAGCACTTAACTGCAACCTCTGAATTCACCTCATCCATCCATCTACTATCGCTGAGGTTATTTATTAATAATCAATTAATAACGAGTTGCAGAAATCTCAAGATATAAGTGAATTTATATTTCTCAATATGAAACATTGAAATATTTTTTTCTACCAGATGATTTAAAATCAAGCATGAGCTATCTTTCTAATTATTTGCTAATATTGTAATTCTTAGTCAATAATATTTGCTAATTATTACTATAGTCTTACTTGCTTGACTTGACTTGCCGACTTAATCCTTATCGAGTCTTGGCAACCCACGTTCGGTCATAAAGCGGTTTTCGAAGCTTGGCAAGCCAATGCAAAGTTATTCTTTGGCCGTGAGTAGATCGTCAAGAATTGGTATGCCAGCCCATGTCCGATATATGACCGTAAGTGAGTGGCGAAGGCATGACATGCCCATCCACGGCCGATGTTTGGTCACGAGTGGGTTGCCAGGACTTTTATGCCAATGTCAGGGTGATGCTCGGCCGACTGAACAGCACCGACAATTCGCTCCCGGTGAGCCTATTGGAATTCGACCTAAACGCCACAGTTTCTGGTGTCGAAAAAAATAACTACTATTAACACTGCGGAAAATGCTGTAACAGCTGCTTGAATAAAATAAATTTGTAGTCAGTCATCAGTGATTTTATCAAAAATATTTCGGGTACAACATTTTCCTTACGCTCTAAAAGGAAATACGTAGAATATTGTTCAGCTGATGCTTGCGACAGTAACTCGAAAAAAGATTTTTCAAGCTGTTTTCATAATTACCCGAGACCGAATAACGCTTGGTGTATATGAAAAATTTCGTTGATAATATGGGAAAAATGGATCACTTGATAGCATGACATTGTTTGCTGAAAGTAAAGAATATTGCTACCAAGAACTATGTGCTCCTTGCATTGAAAAGATAAGGATTACACTTCTCCAGAAGACCAGCTTTACACGTACACTTCTTGATACAATCTCACTAATTTTAGTAACCTTACCGATTATCTCGTGTGGAAATTGACGATGAAAACTTTGTAACTACAAATCTGTAAAATTAACTTCGTCTCACCTCTCACATTTTATACATTTTTCTCAATTTTAATGATGTTCCCATGTAGGTTGGCCGGATTGGCCTGAGGATTGGGCCAAGCTCAACGCCGATATTGACGAAGCTTGGAAAAGAGATTAGCCCACTGCTCTAACGAGCCTTAGATGATAACTCCGGTCCGATTATCGGTGCCTGGATTGGCCCAATAATGGCAGCCAATTGACAGCCGAGTTACTATTTCTACCCAGAAATATTAATAATATTTATTTTTATTGAAATTTATGAGATTATCAATCTTTTAATGGTGATTGAAAGTCGTTAGTAATAAAAAAGAACAACAGACAGGACTGCCAATGTCCGGTATATGATTGGCTACCGAGGCAATTATTAGGTTAATTAGCAAAAAGTGAAAAAAGAAAATTTTCTAGTTTTTATGATTTATTAGTTATCCTTACCCAGGGCGGCAAAGATATTGACCCTGAAAAAACTTAATCGACGAACTCGAAATTGGTACCCGACGAGAGTCGAATCTACGGTCTTCCGCACACTAATCCTACGCCCTAACCACTAACCTAATATCTTTTAACTTTAACTTTAACAAGAGTTTATTGATAATGTATACATATTATACAGAGTATGTACAAGTTATAATACTTAGAAGTTAGATCTCCAGCCCTTGGCTCTTTACCTAATATAATGAGGCTTAATGTAAGGTACTACCTAATTGTAATTGGGGATGAGTGCAGAAATTTATAGAATAGGAAAAATAATGAATTTCGAAAAAACCCTAAACTTAATATCTAAGTCTTGTAATAGGAGCGTAAAAATGACTTCATAAATTTCAGCCAGTTATACATATATATACAACTAATCATCAATAGATTACTGAGTTTTTCCGTAATTTATTTAATGAAAAAATAACTGCAATCATAATAGCAAGTATTATTTTTATAGCAAACACCTCTTTTTCCGAATTTTACAATTATTATTCATCGGTCTCAATGAATGATGATGCCGATGAAATTTTATTTCATTATTGAACATAAATCGGCGGTTTACCATTGAACCAACATCGCTCCACTGAACATCGTTGGATCGATGTGAGCCAACTTATGGGCGGAGTATCGAACAACCGCGTATCGCTGAGAAGATTTGTGTGTACCCAAGAGTTAGTATCTTTAATTTTTATTCCTATTTTAGGCTCTTTGGATGAAATCGCATGTATTTATTGGAAGCGTATTGATGGAAGACTCGCCCCCATGTCGAGTCTCAATACTAGTGGGAAATGATATTCCAACTATTTTGACTTTGGGAGAAATAGTATCTGTAGGATTTAATGAAGAACGAGGTTTTACGTAGGGGAATTATATATACGGGTAGTGTTACTCAGGGGTATGTCATATCCACGGAAATTTCATATGAGAAATTCTGGGAGCGGTGGCGGCGGAGAGGGGGAGGGGGCGTTGAGTATGCTATGAAATAAACTCAAAAATTGAAAAATTGTCCCTAAAGCAGAAGCTGATGTTAATGACGTGTTATAATCTAAATGAAATGCAATGAAGATGCTTGGATGATAGACGAACCACATAGGATTTATTTCGATGCTGAGTCACCTAGTACCTTCACTACATTGTGGAGAATGTGCGTCTACGATCTGTGTGGCCATACGTGATTTTTATGGTCGAATGAAAAATGGAGAGAATGGGACAGATGTGACAAAAATATAAAGCAAACAGAGACAGAGGAAATTAAAAGGATCGAGATTATGAATGGACACTAATAGTACGTCATTGAGAATTGTTTAACCATGAAACGCAGATTAGCGTTTTGAGTGTAAAAATTATGTGACTTTTTATTGAGGGTTCATTATCACATCGGCAAGAATCACTCCATCTCTTTATGGTTTTTAATGACATCTATCAGAATCAGTTTTTTTTGCAATTGTATTTCGAGTACAATATCATAATGATGCGATATTTAAATTAACTTGAAGAAGATATTATGAAGAAGCGGCGACAGTCGCCGAATTGAATAATTCGCCCGGCCGACCGACGGGACGCGTGAGGCGCGGGTTCGAGTCCTACTGAGGGTATTGGAATTTTAATGTGTCGGAGACCGTCGACCGGGTGTCTGGGCACCAAGAATCAGCGAGAAATATTATCTCCGGATGAAGCTTGATGAAGGTTGATGAACGCTATGCCATTGTCACCCTGTCCATGAAGCAGCGCTTTATGGGCGCTCCACGTGGCAGGAAATATTGTCCATCATTCGGCTGTAAAGAACTTTTCTTCATACCTCGGTCGAAAATACGTACTTTCTGCTGTGCTTTTGGAGCAGAATGTTAAATTTCCTGCATTGATCCAGCTACAGGTATGCCCTTTACAACAGTGGGAGTAAAAACTTATTCGTGCACTAATACTCAATACGTGAAAGATAACTTCAAAGTTTGTTTACCGGAACTTGGTGCTAATGTTTATCAAGGAAACTAATTGAAGCATTGATAAGTGTTGGAAAAGAATTCTTAGAAAAATGAACGAAATATCATGATCTGATGAAACAATGAGTCTGTACTTCCGACCGGGTATAAAGAGAAATAGTATACACCATACGGACAGATAGTTGAAATCCCTGAACAGCGCGCAATGATGCCCTCGGCTTCGAGCATGGCATGCAGGGCAGGAGATTCAACTTTCTGCTCTTGTAGTGAAATATACTATTCCTGACGATTGTGTTTACACTCTTGTTCTTTGCCTCGGGTTATGAATTCACAATCACCGAGATTTCTGCAGAGTTTTTTTAAATAGAACAAGAAGCGAAATGATGTGCATAACAAGACTAATTAAAGGGCTATTTTTTGAAGAAAAGAATTGATGATGATATCTTAAATAATATATTAGAATCAACTATAAGACATTCTTGATTCAAGTATTTTTTTCTTCGTTGCACCTGGAATTTCTGACTTCGATTTTTCATCTTTCTTTTACTTACTCAATACTGACAACTGGCATTTTCTATACAGTCAATGTATCGCCCCTAGTCTTGTTATATCTCAAATGTATATATTATAAATCATCATATCATTATTATTATCTGAATTACCGTAAATTATTCGAATACCAAGTTTCGTTGTGCCTGGTGTTATATTTTAGAGATTTTCAAGTGAGGATGATTGATGCTGAAGAGTTTGATGAAAATAAAAATGAAAAAAAAAAAAACGTGAGAGAAGCATGGAAAAGAGTGTAAGAGGCAATAAAATGAATAAAACAACTCACTGTAGTTGATCGGAATCAGAGAGAAGGAGGCTGAAGGAGGTTACAAGGTTACACGCGTCCAGGATAGAACCTGGCGCGGGTTGGCCTAAGATTCTCACGGTGTCTGCCCGAGACGAAACTACATGAAAGAGACTGTAGAAAGGAGAAACAAAATAGAGGAACGGGAAGCAAAAGGGGTCTCTGAGGCCCACACCAAAACCCAGTTATGTTAAAGCTAATACACTCTAAAATGAATTACTTTTCAAAAGTGTACTAGTTACTATTTTTTAATATTTTCCTTTACTTTCAAGACTGGGAGGTGGAAATGGGCAACGGGGTACTGTTTTATATTACTGTAAAATTAAAAAAAAGACCAAAATAGAAAATTCAGTCAGTGCGAGTAATCTAAAGAAAATGACTGAAAAATAATCCAAAACTCGTGTGTTTGAACATAAAACATCCATTTTCTTAGTTCTTTTTTCTCTCATATTTTCTGCAAGAAATTTAAAAAGATTTTCAATGGTATGAAATCGTACTGACTTTCTGAATACTGAATATTGGCCTTCGGTTGTTTTCTGACTTCTAAAAAGTGCAAAATATACTTCTGAAAGGTATATTTTTCAATAATAAGTAATTTCTTGATTCACTGGAAGTAATTCAGTTTTAGCGTGTATTGGAATATGAATTTCACATCAACTTTGTAGAAATTAAAGTATAAAAGTGTCGATTCAAAATCAATATTCACCGAATCGTGAGTTATGTTAAAATACACATTTTTCGGCTACCAACAATGCCTTTACGAGAAGATCTTGAAGAATATGCGTAGTTGGAAGAGTTTTCATCAATACCTTGTCATTAAAAAATAATGGTTTGTTCATAAACTAGGATATTTTATTGGAAAAGCTCAACTGTTATGGGCTCTTTTTCACATTAAATTTGAATGTTAAACGGAAAGATGTGCTCGCATACCCGGAGTTTCATTAAAAAATATGATGTTACACAACTTTCCTTGGACCTTTGATGATTTGTCCATGAGGTTCGTTTTAGAAGTTACTTGGTGTTGCATACGCGTTCTATGCGAGGTTTGAATCACGTTAGGAGAAAATACGGAAACCATATGGAAAGAATGCTTCCAATCGAAAGAGGATTGGAATACTTATTATTGGGCGTCGTAATGGTGTTGAAATAAACTTTTTCAGACACCAGTGTATTTATCTCCCGATTGATATCCACAAATATCGTCGAGATTTTGTAGAAAAAAATGGAATTTCATAGAAAATTGAAAAATCATTAATGCTGTCACCTCTATTTTCAAACTCGATCAAGAAAACGTCAGGACAAATTTTGTAAGCCATTATTTAATTGATTCGAATCATTTTTTTTGAGCTAGTGTGAAAAAACCGAATTTTCGAAACCATTTAAAATAACAAAATGGATGGATGAAATTATTTTTCGTGGGCGACGATAGATAGCCCTCATAAGACGTACATTTGAAAAGAAACGATTCATTAGGTAGAGATAAGGTTGAGCAATCAAAGAAAATAAATGGAAAAAAAATACCACATACACACATACATACTTGCATACGGACACGGTCTAAAAACTGCATTCTCAAACTCCTTGGCTTTTACTCAGTATATATATGACAAAAAATTGGCAACTTAAATTTGACTGATTACAAAACTTCCATTCGGGAGGAAAAAAGAATTATAATGATAAAGATGGTACGGTGACGGATACTGAGCTTCCCAAGTGATATAGCAATTACCCATAGTATCATAGAATATAAAGCGCAATATGGTTATTCCATCAAAACGATACTAGTGTGAATTGTACATATAGAGTCGGATGTTGTTCATGCTCAGCTGAGGCATGCAAGATACGCCAGGGCAATGAAAATTACCATTCTATACACATTTTTTTCTGATAATCCTTATTCAAGCGATTTAAGGGAAGCATCTGTATCGCTTAGCACAGGGTAGAACTCAAGAAATACGCCAGAATAACGGTATCTTCTGAAAGCGATACTCTGGTTCTGGATTGTCACCCGTGTATAGCGAAGTCAGTAGCAGAAAGAAAGAGATGGGGAGATTTAGTGTATTACCTAGCAGTAAGTTGATCCGGCCGTGAAATCAAGTAGGTCTTTACGCCAACCATGAAAATCTTTCACGAAAATGAGGTGTGACAATTCATTGCTCTTATACTCCCCAAATATTTGGGACAACTCGCGGCGATTGTATTTTATCGAAAGTTTTGGGTAATTAGCTGCCGCTGTTTTTTGTCTTCATAACAATAGCATATAAATGGCCAGACAATCTCCAACCACAAATGTATGTCTAACTTTCTGCGTTGCATAAACAGCAATCGCCGAAAAATCTTATCGTAACGAAGTCAAATAGACAGATAATCGGTTTTCGTACATTGAATTGATGGGTAAAGGAAACCCTCCATGAATGTGGCACTAATACAGAGATTTTTTCTCCTCGTAGTTTTACACACGTGTCTTCATGTTTTTTCAAAGAAGAATGGCATCAACATTAAGGTAATCAGAAACTGTGCATGCCGGACTGAAAATTCATCTGCATTTGCAAGTTTTATGACAGAATTATAATCGAGGATCCAGAGGTTTTTGCTCAAACAATTTTAAGGAGTTAAAATTTGTATCTTTATGAGCCATTGGATTCCTTAACGTACTATATTATTATCGTTATGACCTGATTGATCTGTTCCATAAAATTTGTATGCCTCATAGCATCTTTTCTTCATTTATAAATATATCTGGGAACGTGTTGAGACTCACTTCAAATAGTTCTAATGAACACATGAAGAAATCGTGTGAATGTCAAAAATAGCGTAAAATGTAGTGGAACGTATTACTGTTTTGATTTCAATCGGAGATAGCTAAAAAGTTATCGCAGATATCCGCAATAGAATGGAAACAGATGAAAATGAATGAGTTCCTCTTCAAAATGGTATACGAGACATCCCGGCTATCCAAGTAGCAAGTCTATCATCAATTGAAAGAATGTTAAAAATAGGGTCTGGTGAGGGTATGACTACTCTGCTTTCGTAGTATGGATAAGCCTATACTTTTGAGTTTCTTAATGGGAATGAAACCTTTGAAGACTAAATATTTATTTTAAATTCGACTATCATTAACAGGATTCATCGACATGTGCGCTTGCGTTACACGATTCAAACTTGTCACATTTTTTTTTTGTTTTCAATATAATTAAAATGGTTCCACATTTATTGGTAATCATTCGTGGGCCAAGCTTGACCCTCGGGAAGCTCAAGTGTGATAGCTATAAGAGTCAAGTGCCCCCACTGGCCGAAGCCTGGCGCCTGGCGCTTGTCTATTGAACTAGTAGATGAGAAACCGAAGGAAAAAAGGCGGACATATTTTTCACATCCGATCCCATAACCACGTGATTAATAAGAAAATCTAAACTTATTCAACAGCTGAATTAAAATTGATGATGTCGTTCATATATGGATAATTTTTGTATCGCTATCGTTCATCAAGATACGTATCCCCCAAGTTAACATTTTACAGGCACTGTTGCGTATATTATATATGACTCACAACTTCCCTTTTCACTACCGCTATAAGCTTACAATTTTTTATTTTTATTTTTAAAAATTTCTATCATAATCTTCAGTAGGACATTGAACCTCAATCGATCAATGTTCGGCCAAGTTCCTTTCCATTGAAAATAGTTCAACTTGGTTCGTTATTTGATTTCATTTGTTTTTGTCACATAGAAAATCATTCCAAACATTAAATCGGGAAAAGTTTAAAAAATTCTAGTTTTTGAATTTTCATTTTACAAGACAATCAATTATCCCAGCCTTCTGCATTTCTACATTTCTCTCTCATTGTTTTGTTTGGATTTTTTTAAGCTGAACGGAAAGGTCCCGAGTGGAAGTTATGTCAAGCGAGCCTGAGGTTTGATCAGAACTTGATATAGCGGTGGTCAGTGTCAACTGATTATGCAGAACTTGATAAGAAAATGATCAGTGTTCGATTTATCCGACCTGATCCGTACTACTCTGATCAGGTTCCGATATGATGAGCTTGATCGGAACCTGAGGTTCGTTCATCTGTGAGTGAGTGAGTGTGGTCTACTTCGGATTAGATGAGCCGGAACTTAAACAGCCTTCGTCCGCCTGCAACCATTCTAATGAGATTCTGCTCATACGAACCTAACCGGAAGTTGTCCTGTCCCAGCAATTATTTGAATCAAGCTCTGATGACGTGAGCTTGAACTATTTTATTATAACTATTATAATTATAATATAATTAATATAATTATTATATATAATATATAATTATATATTATATTATATCATATATTATATATAATAATAATAATAATAATAATTATTATTATTATTATTATTGTTCCCCAATATACATCGTATAAACAAAACATATGCTAGTAGTTGGGGCATAGGATTAGTACTCGTAAGGTTTCTGGTTCGATTCCCAATGCCGGCAAAAATAATTACATTTTTTAAGTTTTTCCAGCATTAATCATAGTAGGTATCTGTCGCTAGAGGTAATATATATATATATATGAAAAGAAATGATTAATTTTTTATTTTGAATTCATTATTATTAATAAATATTTTTGATTTCGGTTATTAACTACTAATCCGTTTTGTTTGATGGAACCCTGATTCGGCACGCCTGATCAAATCCGAATCGAGTCGAGGCGTTATCTGCTTGATCAAGTCCTGATCAAATTATAGTATCACTACTTGACCTTATATCAAGTCTGACTTAATTCGAATTTGATGTAGACCTGAGAGCTAATTTTCCACTCGAGGTATCATAAAACGCGATGCGGACCAGAGGGGATCGGAAAAAACAATACTGAAAACTGTATTCTGGTTGCGGAAAGTGGCACTTATCACTCTACATCCAGTCTATTGAAGGCAGTTTTTATATCCTTTAATTGTGGCAGTGTCGCTTATTATTACCCTGGAAATGTTGATAAAATTATCAATTTATAACCATCTGTCGAAATTTAATTCAAATTCATGTGGTCTGATGATGGACGATATCGATTTTTTGAGAAAATCGTATAATGTGAGTAAAGGTTTATGATTCATACGGAAATCCTTATCAAAATTAACACAACCTGAACCATTGAAGATAATTGTGTTGATATGCAGTGCTGCAAGCAATTAATTCATCAATTAAATTCAAAACGTAATTAATTGAATCAATTACTGCATATAATGAGAGTGCGATTATTTAAACCGAACGATATAATCAACGTATGTTCAAAGAAATGTGCCCATTTGTTTATCCGAAAGTGCTTAGAGTTTGTAAGTTTTGGAAATAAACTTCTATATTTTAAATACTTTTGTTTTGAAGTGTCATCGTTGCAACTCTAATGAACTTGACGATTGTTCCTATGACCGAGTATTTATTAAAATTAGTGAAAATTTTCATTTATTTGATAAAGTTTCTAAATGAACAAACATTTATTCGTTTGTTAAAAGGCACAAGTGCTGCATACATCGACATGAAGGAGATTTTGTATATTTAATATTTCTAAGAACTGGAGAAGAATGAGTTCTTATATAAAAGGGAATTTTATTGGATACACAATGGGGTTTAATTGTGGAACAGGGTGCGAACTGACACGATTTATTAGAGAAAATACGGGTTTTGCGTAGTCTCATGCGATTTTTCCGACAGTTTAAAGTTGTCACTAAAAAGTACGGATTCTTCTGTCTGGGTAAATTAAAAATTTGATATTCCCTGGCAAATTTTCTCAACTTTCGGAAAAAAACAATTTTTGAACAAAAAAATTGTTCGATTTTCTATACTCAATTTGCATTTCGCTATTCGTTTTTCTATAGTCAAAAAATTGGTTGAATCCAAAATATGATTTTTCTTTCTGAAAATTCAGAAAATTTCCGATGAAAGACGATATTTTTGATATATTTTTTTTCAAAATTAGTCCAGCGGAAAACAAAATAAAAAGTGAATTTCAAGATAAACATGAAAAAAAATTATTCCTTGCGTTAATTTTCACGAACGCTGCTGGAATTCTTTTTTGCACTTTATTTGTAAAGAGATGTACTGAATAGAATCATGAAGAAAATTCTGCGACCGGCTCTTTGCCCGATATGTGGTGGAATTTTCGCTAGTAACCAACCTGATTCTCGAAGTAAGCTTTTCACAAAATTACCAATTTATGGCATTAAACGCTCACTGGTTGAAAATTCTATTTGTAATTAATTACAAACTTGAATGAATCCTCCGCGTACTCGAATCAAGTACATGCACATTTGAATCATACTAAAGTACAAAAGAAATGGATATTACATCCAATTGTATCCGTCCTTTTATCAAGGCAAGAAGCTATTGGCTCGATTCATTTCGGAATTAAATCAAGGAAAGAAAATCTTAAGTGACGATCAACGATGTAAATACTTTCATCGACGTTTTTTTTCTGTGTGCGATTCTTGAGCTGCATTAAATATTCGAAAGGCCTCCATAAGGCCACCATAAGAGCACCAATATGATATGTACATGGGACTTCATATGATTTTCATATAGCTATCTAACGTAACTTAATACCTAAAAGTGCCTCTTAATATAAGGTGATAATGAATATTCACAATTATATTGGTGATTAAAAATGATAGTCTCAACATTCTCTTGTAAAATATAAAAAAATCGACTATCATGAATTTATAGCGTGAGTTCTTCGGCAACTTTCTACATATGGAACGCACTCATTGTACCAATTTAGACGGTTGTTCTCGAGTATATTAACCAACAAACAAGCAGGCGACATCAGTTACGCTACTGTGTATGAGTTATTGAAACGTATGGATAGATTTTTTTTAGCTTTTTTAAAAGGGATTAATAAATAGATGAGCTTCCGAATGGCGTATTTCCCTATTAGGTTAGATCTATGAAGAATGTTGAATGTTGTACCGATTAAAAATGTATTACAAAAAAAATTTCCAAATGAAAAAATTGAATTCGATCCTGTCAATTCTCCGATATTCCACATAATCATTTTACACCAAAAATTTAATATCTCCGAAACTAATGGTTCAAGTGTCTGCAGTTTCAATACCGTCCATTGTAATGACAAATGGAAAATCTCCTGTTTTCAAAAAAAAAAATTTCAAGTTAATAGTTCGATTTTTGTGTGGATAAGGGGGCAAACAGCAATTTTTGTTCAGAAACAAAAGTGACAATAACTTTAATTTCTTCCAGTGTCCACTTTCTAATTTTGAGTCGATTCCAATAGAGCCAATCATGACGAAAAGAGTGAAATGAAAAAAAAACTGAATACCTTCCTTAGTTTTGAAGATATTTTGAATGAACGATTTGTAAATAAATTAGGATTTTTGGAAAAACGGTTGACCTCGGCATTAGCCTCAACTTTTACCTATTGCCTGACAAGATTTCAGATTTTTTGGAATTTTCTTACCCACCTTTATCTTTTCTTAAGTAGAAAATCACGTCTGGTCAGGGGGGACTACGCAGAGACATTTCCAAAAAAATCGTATTTCTCCATTTCAGACGATTGCAATGTTTCCATTCTGAAGGAAAAATTTACTTAAGCCTACTATTTCTCCTGTTGGAGTTGAGTGTTTTCTTCAAATATACTCATATGTCGATATTACGTTTAAACATTTTTTAAATGAAATTTATTTAATTTAAGTTTTTTCTCCGTCAATACATGGACTTGTAAGGACGATAAGTGACGGTTAGTGAGGAATGCCGGAAGTATCACACGACTCATGAACCTACGCTGTCGTCCGAAAGACCTGTACTGTTTTTCGTTGCGAAAACTCGTCAAGGAACGATGGGCGGGTGAGGTGGGGAGCGCAGAAGCGATATCTAAGCGGCGCAGTTCCCGCCTGAAGGGCTTGGAGGCGGAGTCCTCCTCCATCTAATAATAAATATGAAATCTAAAATTCATTTACCATTCCACTTCTTTCTACTTATATGAAAAAGAATGTTGAGAAAAAAGTTGCACTCGATGAAAGACTAAAAAGTTAGATTGACAGTCCATGAAACATATTATTAATATCTTTCATAGAAGCGGCGACAGTAGCCACGCGGACGGTGTGTGACTCCGGCGATCACCCAAGCTAAGCAACGCTCAGTTGGGTTAGTACTTGGATGGGTGCCCGCTTAGTCACACCCCTCGGTGTGTAGACTGCCGCCGTTAGGCACGGGTGTAGAGAGCTGCTGTGTTCACCGAGTCAGTGTGACTGATGAACACAGCAGAATCCTCGCATTACCGGCCGGCTGCTCTACTGAGATTTTCTATGGTTTCCCTCAGTACAAGCCAAATGGGCGCAGTACGGAAAGTCGGCCCATGATACCGGAAAAATAATGAGAGGATAGTAGGAGAGGCTAAAGGCTAAGACGAAGGGGTGCCCATCAAACCATGAAAACTATGGTAATACATTTACATTTTTGCTAAAAAAGGAAAAATGTAAAAATAAAAAAAAATATATATATCTTTCGTAGATATCTGTTTCTACAGTTTGGGATTACGTTTTCCATACGGCTTCTTATATAATTCTACATGCCAATCCCCGTTCCTAATGCCCTGATGATATTTTTCCGTACGGATTTTTAAATTTTCGCGTTTGAGTAGTATGCAGTACCATTTCCGAGGCGAGAAATCGTCTTTTTATCATTTCGCCCGGCCTACCCATGTAGAATGGCCGGACTGGCCTGAGGATCGGGCCAAGCTCGACGCCAACATTTCCGATGCTTGGAAAAGAGACTGGCCCAGTGCTCTATCGAGCCTTGGATGATAATTCCGGTCCAATTATCGGTGCCTTAATTGGCCCAATGATGGCAGCCGATTGACAGCCAAGTCACAGTCGAGTCTTATTAATTTTACCGAAAAATATTAATAACATTTATGTTTTATTGAAATTTTGTTTTGGAAGCATTAACCTGGATTTTCCATTTGTATAACTCGTTTATGATGAGAGAAGCAGAATTTTCCCGTCTGGAGACTGCTTTATTTAGGGAGGTGCTGGATGTGAAGAGCGCCAGATCGTCCGCGAAACGAGCGATATGAACATTAAGTGGAGTTTTGTGGAAGACAGAAGATACATATATAGACAGAAGATATATATATTGAATAGAGTTGGGGAGAGAATGGAGCCTTGCGGGACCCCAGCGACAATTTTTATATTAGTTGACAACGAATCATCAACTCTAACCTGAATAAATCTATCAGTGATGTATGAATGGATGGTTTTGATCAGATACGGCGGAAAATTGGAATTTAATAACTTGTAAATAATGCCAGAGGTCCAGACAGAGTCGAAGGCCTTTTCACTATCAAGTATCAGCATGGCAGTGTCCTTTTTGACCTCGTGGTTGACATTGATGTGATTGGTGATGCGAAGGAGTTGGTGGATGATGGAGTGGTTTGATTTGAAGCCAAATTGGGCAGTAGGGATAGTGTCGTTAAGGGTGATAAATTTGTTTAGTCTTGAGAGGAGAATTTTTTCCAGGATTTTAGCTCAATTGGGTAGCAAGCTGATTGGACGGTAGCTAACTGGTTTGTAAGGAGACTTGCCAGGTTTTAGGATTGGGATAATAACTGCCCGTTTCCAGGAGGATGGGAAATATTGTAGGTTTAGGCAGGCATTGAGTATTTTGGTTAGAAAGGCGATAGCTTTCCGAGGAAGGTTTTTTATTACTACGTTAGGGATTCCGTCTATACCAGGTGCTGATTTGTTTTTGAGTTTTATAGTTATGATTTTGACTTCTTTGGGGGATGTAAATGCGTTAGCCGGGGTTGTGATGGGGTTTTTAAATAGGGATTTGTTGATTGATGAGTGAACGTGCTCTGAGAAGGAGGAGTTTTCTGTCTGATCAGCCACTTCATGAATTTTGGCGTAGTGGGTTACAAGGAGGTTTGGTCTGTCTTTAGGATTTGTTATTGATGAGGAAGAGGAGTTGAGATGAGGTATGGAGGGTTTGGGGGAATTATTACTATAAGTAACCGAGTTGATCACTGAACCTGAAACTGCTTACAAAAATGGCTGCCAAAAATTTTACAAATTAATTATGTATTTTCATTTGAGAATTGATTTTTATCCCCCGTTTTCGAGTGTTCGATTGTAGGACATCGGTAATGTGTCTCATTTGTGAGTCTTTCAATTAGGAACTTTTCTTGTCACATTTCTTCAAGATAGTCGAAATATTTTTTTGTCATGAAAATATTTGGATTATCGATTTTTCAAGTCAAATTTTTAGTTGCGTATTTTTTTTTTTAGTAACATGAGCAGTTCTGAAGGAAAATTACGGGTATTTAGGGATTACTTGTACTTGTGGTTCATGAATGTTCGGTATTGAAATGACTGCGAACAAAAACATAAATTATTAATCAAATCAAGTACATTCTTTGACCAATTTATACTTGCCAGATATCATTGAACACACTCAATAGCGCTGGGTATGAGATTCTCGCTAGATTACTAGTTGTCGATTTCCCAAGCCCAAGTAACCTCACTAATTGATTATAGTCACGATCTTCGAAGCCACTCGAGAATAGGAGGTAAGTAGGACCAACTATATACAACATCCGCATGCAGGTAATTTACAGTCTCCACCGAATTCCACAGCGCGTAACAACTTGGGTCAAATGAGGAAAGACACATTATGGAGAATATTGCTCAAGTACTCAATATCCAGTTGTTCTCTATGCACGCGGTTTAATTTTCTCTCCGATCCATTTCATTTTTATCTTTTCGATAGAGTTACCCGAGTGGAAATTTTGGTCAGGTTCTGGTCAAGACTGGATCAAGTCAAATTTGATGATTAATCTGCTAGTGACATGGTAACTGGATCAAATCTTGATCAGACATGTAACGCAAATTTAAATCAAGACTTGATCATACATTTCTCATGCGGTCTAACGGTGCCGGATTTTATCAAGTCAAGCGTATTTCGATCGCATAACCGGAATATCCACACAATAATAAATATTATCGATAACTCACTTGAAACAAAAAATAATTAATTTTTTTCATTATAAATGGCGATGGAAAATCCGTATGATTTTCGGTGATTCGAAGATTACTAAACGCATGCCCTCACCGCACTATTGTTGTTGAGTAATAATTCTTTTTACCTACACAATCTGTAAAAAGAAATTTTATAACCTCGAAATTATTTGTAACTAGCACCGCTCCGGCCGCTACGGTCGGAACGTTGACGCCTTTTCATTATGGTCTTTATCTTCTATTTCCTTCTTCTATGTACCTCCCTTTTCCCCCAAAATTCATCATTCATGCGTATTTCCATCGTAATGAATGTTAATATTAATGAGAATATTATTTTCCTGCCCCTCCCGGAGATTCAATTTATTGATTTCTAAATCAGTTCAATTATCTCTAGCATTCTTTTTATTTATTAGTATAAAATAATTTTCCAATCCACTCATCAGAAATGAATCGGCATGTTCAAAATATACACTTAATGTAGTTAGTGTACGGACGACGTTTGAATTCACCGGCGTTTTTCCAGGTAGCACTAATGCGCCCACATTGGTCATTTTTCATAAAATTCTCTATCAGAATATATCCACCGATGCGCCGCCATGAGTAATATTGCAATGAAAATAATCAATTATTTCCATGAAATCTACCATATTCATATCCATTTTCAATTCAAGATATTGCCGCGCTTTTTTTTTAAAGGATTTGATTTTTATCATTAATTCTCTATTACTTAATTAAACTTAATAATGGCAAGATGCCGTTTTCTATGATGAAAAGCTGAATAATTCTTTATATACAAAATTTTTAACGATATTTGAATCTCTCTGATCGCCTAAATATATTTTCAATGAATCCTAAGCCCGGACTCGTGATAATGCAACATATAATTAGCCATGATTGAATACATCTCGTCTTAAATCAATGGCGATCTTTTCAAAAGTTTGTCCTTAGGATTTGTTTATTGTCATTGCGAATGCTAGTTTGATGGAGAATTGCCTACGTGCGAATGTAAATGGATAATCACTTTCACTGTAAAGAGTGATACGCTTGATAAACACTATTTAAGTAATAATTACGACAATAATTAAACAATTAATATATCTCAACAATATTTTATAGGAAAAAAATGTCGTGCTAATCTAAACATTATTGAAAAATTCCCATTTTCGAATTTTACATTTTTTTTTCTTACAATTAAATATACATTCATGTATCAAATTTTCAAGCCTTTCAAATTATTTGGATTTGGCATGCATTCCGTTATATATAAGGATCCAGCAGATTTGTATGTACATTTTGAGCGAAAGTGCATGTTCGGTTTTAATTTTATTACATTATTAAATAATTATAATAATCGTAACACCAATAAATATATGTGAGTTCAGGTTCATGAGATCATGTTTATCTGACCAGAAATGGATCTAAGCCCGCATGTAATTTTTGGAATTACATCTTTTCGGTCAAAACTTAAAAAATTCCGGATTTCATCAGGTGTAATTTGATCAGGTCTGCCTGATTAGAACTTCATCCCAACTTCCCTGCAGTTTAAGACTTAAGGATTAAGGTAGCATAACTCGCTAAATCTGGCAACATTGTAATGGTTTCTCTCTCGTACACATATCATGACTTAGTGCTTCAGTTGTGTCGAATGGATGGAGGTAAAATTGACACTTCAGGCATATTTTAAAATATCGGTAAATTACAAATTAATCGATTAATTGAAACCATGTGGAGGCATTATAATTAAAAACAAGTGTACTAATCTACAAGAGAATATAGTAGTATTGTACTGTTTTCGCTCACCTATCGAAATTGATTATGATCATTATTTTATATTATTATGTTATATTATATTTGATAACATTATTAAAAATAATGAAATCCATCGAATTTCTTGAATGGGAATTTCTCCGTCGGAGACAAATGTTGATTTGGTTTTTTGGAGTCTGAATATAAAAACTGTTCAATTGGCCATTTAGACGCTAGTAAAATTATGCCTAGAAATAACGTCATTAAAATGAAAATATCACATTTTTAGATAATGTGTCGAGGGGTATGTAAATTATTTAGAATTGCCTAATAAATATTAAACGAAAGAGTCCTAAACTTAAAGTGAAAAACTAGAATCTTATTACATAGTTGGCGGTACTTTGGAAAAATTTGAAGCACAAGTTAAGTCTAATTGATCAATAAACTTTTGAAATTCAACGATTTGTGAGAAGTATTTCTGGCAACATCTCGAAAGTCGCTTTAGTCGATTCAATTTCGTCGATGACAAAATGTTCCTTGTGATAATATTTACTTGTTGCCAGATTTTTAATTGTCTCATTAGAAGTTTTTTTTCAAATATTGATAATAATTTATTGAAATAATGGGAATATGAATGAGATCTTACGAGAGGAGAGATCAGAGATTTGACGGTTGGACCTTCGCATTAGAGCTTCCAGAATCTATGTTCATTCCACCCGAATGAGAGAAAGAAAAGAAAAAAATTGGTAAACTGGGATGAGTGCATTTCATCTACGTTATCAGTGGATGCTCGTACATAGAGAAAGCCACCGGAATTTCCAGATATTTATCACCCAGATAGGAATTGACAGTTGGCCCAAGCTTGGGTGATGGGCGGCCCAACCCCGGCTAGACAAGGCTCGAGCTTGGCATCCAAGGCTGACCCAAGTCTGCTTAAGCCTTGGGATGATAACGTGCGGGCCTTCCTTGGCCACCAGACTTGAGCCTAGCTTGGTCGCCAGGTCTTAGCCATGACTCATATTTATTTATTTAAATTGATAAAAAAATAAAAAGTAATGTTCATTTAAGCATTTCTGCAAATGATTACTGTCTAATTACTCACTCCTAACTTATTTTCCACCTGGAATCACTAACTTGTTAACCTAAAATATTACCCTAACCGGGGATCGAACCGACAACCCCAAAATCTCTAGTCCTGCGCCCTAACCGCTAGTCTAATGCGCTATTATCACTAATCAACCTAAATCATCGATATATAGACTCCAGAAAGTTTCAAAATATAATCCCTATTAACTTCGATCACACTAGTTACCGATTATCTCGGTATTTGATTAATTCAAATGCCCCCCCCCCCCCAGTCAACGTATCGGCAATGAACCAAAAATAACAATGTTTAGTTACTGTAGCGAACTGAATCTTAGCTATAATTACTGCCATTATTTTCAGTACCGTTATTATTCATCATTATTATTGCAATTGTTATTATTCATCCGTCGCCCCCACCCCCCGGAGTTTTTCTCCTTACGCCCCCTTGCCCCTGATTTACTGAGCATTGGCAGACGAGCGTGGACCAGGAATTGTCGTCCCATGAACATCGGTCAATCTCAGCTAGTCATTGCCCACCAAGCTGGGGCGAAGGCTGGCCATCCGTCGCTGACCAACTATTGGTGGCCAGTCTTGGCCCATTTCTGGTCCGCGCCTGGTAACCAAAACTCGATTTTTAGCATTGGTGGAAGCCTGGTTTAATCATTGGCTGAAATATGGCCCAAGCTTGGTTACCAAAGCCTAGGCAAGTCTAGGTTGAGCCAAGCTTGGACCGGTTGTTCGAGCTTGGCAGTCCTGTCTGGGCAATAAGAAAGGCCTAACCGAATACACTATACTATTCAAATCCTGTCAGTTTACTAAGTCATTATCGAATTAAAGGAGATTTCAAATGTGGCAATTTTCTTTGGACTAATAGTTCCAAATTTCATTCTCACTTCTTTCTTATAGGAAAAATCCACATACAACGGAACACTCATCAAAAAAAAATTGCATCTAATTTACAATAACTCCTTCCCCTTCAAAAAAAATTTCAATATACCAAAAAGCTTTTTGTTATGAAATTGCAAATTTCTATGTCCATTCTAAGTTTCACAGATTTTATGAAAAACATTAAACATCAACATTTTTCAACGTTTAAAAATTTTGTAATTTTCGTAAAAAGGGTAAAAAATCAAGGTCCTACAAATATACTAAGTAATTATTTTGTACTTAAATTATATTTTGCTTCGGCAAGTATTTCGCTCGCACCACCTTACTATAGTATCAACTGAAATGGGTTAATGGAATGAGCAAAAAATATCCGACGGGTTAAGCATGTCAAAATGATTAATTAGAAAATAGAATTGGCGCGAACGCAAAACTTTACCTCGAGATTTATATTCTCTTCAGGACTTGGACAATTACCCATGTAGGATGGCCGGATTGACCTGAGGATCGGGCCAAGCTCGACGCCAACATTTCCGATGCTTGGAAAAGAGTCTGGCCCAATGCTCTATCGAGCCTTGGATGATAACTCCGGTCCGATTATCGGTGCCTTAATTGGCCCAATGATGGCAGCCGATTGACAGCCGAGTCTTATTAATTTTACCCAAAAATATTAATAACATTTATGTTTTATTGAAATTTATCCGATTATCAATCTTTTCACGTCGATTGAAAGAAGCTAGTAATAAAAAAGAACAACAGACTGGACTGTAAATGCTCGGCATATGATTGGCTACCGAGGCACTCATTAACTTAATTATCAAAAAATGAAGAAAGAACATTTCGTCGTTTTCATGATTTATTAGTTATCCCTAACCACGGCGGCAAGGATATCGACCCTGGAAAAACCTAATCGACGAACTCAAATTTTGGACCTGACCAGACTCGAACCTACGTTCTTTCACACACTAGTCCTACGCCCTAACCACTAACCTAATACCATTACATTACATTATAAACGTTTATTAGTCTTAATTTACAAATATGTACAGTAATTACATTTTGCTATTTTTTTGTCTATGACTAGGCCACCAGCCCTGAGGCTTTATACCTAAATTAAACCTAAAGGGTGGTACAAAATTGATAATTATAATAAAGGGTGTTGTTGGTATGAGAGGTTTTACAATAGGGAAAAATGGAAAATAAAGAAAAAACCCTATAAGTTGGGGGTGATTTGTTGGGATGTGGTAGGGATGGAGAAGGAGTACAGGAGAGGTGGGAGAGGGAAGTTATCTCGACCAAAAGGATTTATGGTCAATGTTAATGGTCTGGAGCTCCTTGTTTAGTTGGTTTTTTTTTTTTTTTTTAATTGATTTGGTTTAATTGATTGATTGATTTTAAAATCGTCCTGATTCTTCTTCGGCGAAAATATCCGAGTAAGAAGCAATGATCGAGAGACGATCAATGGGAGATTTTGTGGATTTCAAAAGGCTGACCATGTCTTTTAACTGATTTATCATTTGAAAAATATTAAGACGCATTAACTCTCTGATAATGAGCGTGGCGTCATCTGTACATTTCTTGATGGTACTTATATCGTTATTGATGGAAGATATCATCTCGTGTTGTTCGTGCGTTGTGGTGGCGGCTTCAGGTTTTGGTGGGGGTTGAGGACGTCGTTCCAACATTGTTTGTGAAGAGGGGTGAATAAAGAAGTCCAGCGGAGAGGAGAATGGAGTCTCGTTGTTCCTAGTGGACTCTCTCATCGTGGGGGTTTTTAGATCCTTTAGGGTATTTAGGTTCCTTTGGGTGGCCTCAGCGTACGTGGTAAGGTTGGTATTTGGTATAGTTGGAGATCTGGTAGACCGTAGCTCTCCTGTCGGTAGCAGGAGGTTTGGATTACCTCTGCCCTTTCTCATTGTTGATGTTTCAATATATTTAATGCGTGTTGGACATTTCCTATAGCTGGCCACATGGTTTTGGCTACAGTTTGTGCAGTTGATGGTCTCACTGATACAGGTTTTTGAGTCGTGTGGTTCACCACATTTGACACATCTTGGGATGCGACTACAATGTGTGCTGGCGTGGCCAAACGCTTGACATTTGAAACATTGGATAGGTTGTCCATCAGGTTTGAATTTTTCAACTGTGAAGGTGTGATATAGTATCGTTCTCACTTTGTTGAAGTTAGCCAATGAGGTTGAAGGGTCAGCTGTCACCGCGAAAATAGGCAGCTTAATGGATTTCGGGGGGTCTTTGACTTTTTTGATGAATTGCCTGACTGCAATGACAGGAATGTTGAGCTTCAATTCCGATAATATATCCTGTTCGCTGAAGCAAGACGGAAGACCTTTAATTATGAATTTTTTGGGTTTATCCTGTTTAAATCCATAGGTGTAAAATTTGATGTCTCTGTTGGCTAAAGTTTCTGTGACTGCTAAGTGGTCGGTTCTCGACTTGAGGTGAATGGCCGAGGTTTTACCTTGAAATTTTATTTTGAAGTCCTTGTTTTTGACGATGTTCTTGATTGATTTGATCAGTTCCATTGTGTCAAGGTTGATATTTTCGATGATAATTGGCGGTGTGGGATCAGCGACTTGGTTGTCCGTTGCAGAGCAGTCATTTCCCTTCAAATTTACAGGTGACGAGTTGTTTGGAGTAGCGAATGCTTCAGCGGTTTTGTTTTTCTTAGCCATTTTTTTTGGCGGGCTCATTGTTAATCTTCTCTTGTTCGAGTTCAGTAGGGTTTTGTTGGGGGGTGTTGACATCCTTAATTCACTTGTGACGTATGCACCTTCAGAATTGTTTGTAATAAACAGCGCGGGGTGTGAACTTTGAAAATAAAGAGAAGGTTTTTATGAGGTTTGAAAGGCGAGGAGGAGCGTGTTCAAGACGTGTGCTGCCTCGACGGATTCCAGACCAAGACTGACTAACCTAATACCTAAGTCTTGTAGTAGGAGCATAAAAACGAGTTCATAAATTTCAGTTATTTCAGTTATTTTTGCGCATTTTTGCTTTTCTTTGATCAATTAATATAGACAATTGAATATCCGTAGATTACTGAGTACTTCCGGGATTTATTAAATTAAAAAATAATTGCAATAATTATAGTAATTATTATTTTTATAGCAAACGCCTGCTTCTCCGAATTTTTCAATTATTATTATCCTGTACTCAACGAATAATCATTCCGATGAAATTTTAATGGATTTTATTGTTTAATGTTAATTATAATATAATCATACTCAATGAATATTGCAAGTGACGGATATTGGAGAAGCTATGTAGGACCTATGAATGGCCAATGATCGACCAACCAATATTTATTCAACAGATTGGGGCTTTACCATTGGACCCAAATCGCTCAACCGAACCTCGTTGGATCGATGTAGGCCAACATATTGGTCGAATATCGAACAACCGAGTATTGGCGAACGCTGCTGGCCAGTGTACTGGCCACGCATCCGAAAACCGAATGTTGACAAACAGATGCTGGCCAATGCATTAGCCAAGTCTGCAGGCTCGGAAATTCCTACATGGGATGAGCCTTAAAATGTAACGATACCGCTACTTTAATTAATTTAACTACTTAAGGGATTCGAAGAAAATAAGTCATTTGCAGGGATAGTTAGTAAATGGCTAAAAATAATGAGTGCATTACTTGTATGCTTTTCATCCTTAGCTCTTCATGCTCAATGTATTAAAGCCAATCCTATTAATATTCGATAGATTTTTTTTCAAATTCAATTTGGTTTTTTTTTGTCTATGGAATATTGCACATTATTGTGAAACTTTTCAGACGAGTTGTGGAAATATATGTATATTAATAGATATATCAATGCCGATTCATTAATCCAATACCAATAATTACGCCGAGTGGGATTTCTAATTGGATGAGAGAAATGTATCCTTCACAAACTTTCCATTCGAGAGCCCACCATCAATTTGGTGGTGACCGAACGAAAATTGTATCAAAATGGGTGGCGCTATAAGTGAATTTGAATTAGTCATTATTATTAATTGTTAATTAAATATTAAATGTTGACTAAAGTGAGAATAACATGTTTTTTACCGCTAAACGTGGTAAGCTATGCTTGTTTTTATTATATTCATCGATAGCTCTACACTGCGAAAGTTTTAATAACAATTTCATGGACCATCTACACGGAAAGAAAAATTTTTCAAAAATTACGGGAACAGCCGTAATTTTTCAATCAAAACAGTATTTAGTTAAAATTACGCACTTTTTCAGTGAAATGTGAGGACAAAGTCCAAAACGTTCAAGAAAAAGTACAGAACGTTCAGTGAAAAAGTGCGTAGCTGTTCCGTAATGTTTCTTGAACACTATTTTGACTGGCAGTTTACGGAACGGACATGTAATTTTTAAAGAATTTTTCTCTAATACTTGTACACGCTGTAATGATCACGAAACTCTATTTTTTTTAATGTAAAATCTACCATTACCAAATATACAATAATTTTTTCATCATTCTCATAGAGAAAATTATTTCGGAATTTTTACAAAATATTTCTCAACATGTACATTATTCAATTACACTATGGCTCAGCCGCAAACAAATACCGCGTCTCCTTGTATGTATTTTTCGCATATATTTTTTAAAAAATGTGTAACATCTAGAATTTTTTACAATTATTTTTTATTACGATGAAAGATAGATTTTGTGTTGATCGCAAACGGCTCATTATAGAATTATGTAAATCGTGTGATTGAATTTAGTTCTGTGAACACTTTATTTTAAACGATAGCCGAAAAAATGGTCTTAGAGCTGCAGAAATTTTCTTTCCTCTACAGAAAAACTTTGGGAGAAGTTAGATTTCGACAATCAAGAATTTTCAACTGTTTAATCATTTCTACAAAGCTGTAGAGCTGTTTATAAAATTTTCAGTTTCGAAAAATTTTCTGATTGTTGGAGAAAAATCACTAAACGGCTTGCCACCTTCTCGACGGTGAGCCATCGTACGATGGATTATTTTTTATGGAACAAACCAAACGATTCACGTAACGATTCGTATAATTTCCACTTCCGACCTTTATTTAATTTTTACGTGACTCGCAGGTTACGTTAAAAAGGGCAACTTTAAACGTTCCTTTTTGCTTATTTTTACCTTTACCATTTTTCACTTTTTTTCTTATTTTCTCACCACAGATTCTCTTATCAATCTTATCTTATCAATAAAAGATGGTTCAGAAATTTCAATTCGAAGGAATACAATTAAATTTATTTTGGAAAAATATTTTTAATAACGTTGTCTTTTAGATCGACATTTTTTGGCAATTTTATATAAGAATATTTAATTCTATATGATTTATAAAGATAGATGCACAGATAGGAGCAATGATAGAGGAAAAATTTGATCTGTACAGAATTTCTTAACAGACTTGGTAACCTACCACTATGGTAGATATGTGAAGTGTATCTGGACAGTAATTCGGTGACGATATTTTATTCCGGTAATCTTGGGGAGGTTCCGCACAATTTAACTCCGAAATTATCATGATGGTATCAAAAATTACTTTGCTAAGCTAGATGAGGAAAATACTCAAATATTGATTTAGACATGAGCTCCAGCAATCGACTAAGGCCTCTCTTGTGTATAGTTAGATATGTTTTCTGATTTTAATAGTTCTACCTTTTTTCGTGATGAATATGAAAAATAAAACTTGTCCCAATAAAATTTTGTGAAAATGGGTTGTACTGTGATTTTTCATCGAGTCGATCTTTACCGATGATTCATACAATCATTGATGATTTTTCAAAAAAGTTGGTTGGCTGGAATAGACGTGGCAGTATCACAGCGAACTAATCTCAAGCGCATCCTGTCTGCCGCAGCAGAGAGCGGTAGAGAGCGGCAGCGAGCGGCCTACATGGCTACATGGTTGCCCTTAGGCCAGGCCCGCGTGCACGGAAGGGGCCCCCAGGTAAGGTCATGCACCCCGCTGACCTCGGATCGCCGACACTCGATTCCCCTTTCCCGCTGCTTATCCTCCTTTGCCATTCACTATAGTACATACCCTCTCAACTGCTTCTCCTCTGCATTTCTTCGTGATTCCCCTCAACCTAACTTTTCTCTCTCTCTCCCTCTCGCTCTCTCTCTCTATACCACTTGCATCTGCGTACGCTATATATGTGTACGCTAATATCGAGAAATCCTTGGCAGATCCTCCGTTGAGGAATTTCTATACGCCAGAACAAGCAACGAGAGACTCGATTTGTACACGGGCGTGCGCAAATCCCCTAAATGGAGAAAGTCCACGCTAGCCCGCCCACAGAAATCATCCACAGACCGCGAAAGCTTTTCCTCCATATACCTTTATCAAGTCACGATTCATAATTTAATAATGGTTCCCTTGTACACTCATATATACCATATTCTTTCTAAAACGGTTAGGGGAGCATGGAGTACCATCCAATATTTATCATTGTTTTTCATTGTCGATGTATTTCACGTATCCTTCACGTGGTGTGGAGAGAACAATTCTCATTAAAATTATAATTTAGAATTTTTTACAAATGCTAAAAATTCCCGAGCACGAATTCCGACTGGACATCGAACCCGGAACATCCCAGTATATATCACGCCAGGCTTCCTATACATAGTCTCCCTTTCCCGTAAATTGGCGTTAGGCTTCAAATTAGGTGCCAAATTCAAAGTGCTTTATGAAGCTTAGATGAACTTTATAAAGTAATGTACGCACTTATTGTGATGATTTCTCATACAAAAGCAGCACCCGTTGATAATTTTCATGGTGGAAGACATGCAGTATCCTGGCGGCGTCGGAACTATTTTTATGTGAATGGGCAATGCGCACATGGCCACAGAAATTTTTAAATTTTCTGTTAATTATAAAATAGATTGCATTAATTTTTTTTATTCGCTTCGCTCGGTTAGATCGCCGTTTTCAGTCCCTACGAGAATAAAATATCGTGTGCCTCATGAAATAAAGTATATCGTGTGCCTCATGAAATAAAGTATTTTCTGACTCATGTGATTGCAGCTCGGGTTATAAACTCACATTTCGTCAGAAAATACTTTACTTCCTAGAGGCACAGTGTACTATTTTATCGTCTTATTAACTTATCGAAATTGACCCAATGACGCAACATCATTTTTTTCCATCTGAATAGCTTGAGCTTGTATAATTTGTGAGCTATAGTCATTTGTATTTTATAAAATATCATAAACTTCATTTTAAAAAAAAGTTTATTATTTCCCCATAACTCTAGGTAATACTTGAGGGTATAGATAAATAAAGGAAGAAAGGTAATGGTGGGGAGACATCTATTATCACGTGCAAGAACAGCCATAATTTTTTATGGATTAATTCGAAGTTGAATCCCAAAGTTTCATTGGTCATCTCTCTAGTTCAGCCCAGAATTGGATCGGCCCTGACTTTGTATCATTAATAGATCGGGAACATGGGAAAAATTTGCCATAATAAATGAGCTTCTTAGTTACCATTAATGGGCCTAAGGTTACTATTAATGACCTAATTAATTCTTCAAAAAGTTCAAGTAAACGATTATTTTTCATTTTTTTCATGATATTCACACGATAATGGATTTTTTGAGTATTAGTTCTGTATTTAATTTTGATATTCAAAATAGAATTCATTGAATGGAACAACAAACTAAATAAGCTTAATCAGCGATTGGCAACAATTTTCAAAAATTGGAACATACCACATATGCCACATCTATATGCGAAAGCCAAAAATGCCATAGTCCTTACCTCTTTAACAAGATTGGTGAGCGTGAATATGACGCGGGTAAATGCCTGATTTTGAATTTTCAATCTCAGCTTTGATTTTTCACAACTGTCGTGAATAATGGACAACGAACAAAGAGTTGCAATTTCAGCGTTTTTAATATTTAATAAAAGCTTGAAGATAATAATGAAAATTAAAAATTCAAATGAACGGCTGGAAAAAACAGATAAAGAAATGTGATCAGCGAAATGGAGTAAGGTCGAGTCATGTTGGCAACGTTATTTTTTGGTGATTCTGCATCTTCTCGTTTTGCTAAGGTATTCTAAAGGTTGATCAGGGCCTTAGATGGTTAGATCTCACTATTCTACCCGGCCGGGACTTGAACTCCAAACCTGTTGCATGTGAGGCAACGAACTTACACACTCGCGGCAATCCAGATGAGTAATCCCAAGCTTAAACGATGGGCGCAAGCTTGGTTCAACCTGGGATACCAAGTCCTTCAATTTCTGGCTTGAACCAACTTTGATTCTATGCAACTACTATGATTCTCCTAAGTTTGGTGATACAATGCAAATTCAAGCTTGTACACCGAGGTAGTCGCGGTGATGGTCGAATATAATTAGTCGATGATGTCATTCATATGATTAAGACTCAAGTCAATAGATGTTTTCTGGTTGTTTTCATCAATTGCAGTGAATCAAAAAAATAAAAGATGAAAATGATGAAAAAACGGCCCTGACAGAATTGGAACCTAAATACCTCAGATACGTAGTCGCGAGCGCTGACCGCTGGACTATCCTGGAGTTCTTATAAGTAGAAATATACTTCAGATATGTCCATATTACTTGGTGCGAAAATTATATGGCTCAATTTGATTTACTATTTTCAAATGAATCAAATTATTGTATGTACTAATGCACCAAGACAATCAATCAAGTTAATAAATCATCTCTTCATTTCAGATATCAAGTGCTATATTTCATATTGTCATCCACTCCTTATTTTTAATCTATAAAGTCTATAAGTAGTAAGATTTACTACTTATCGATTAATAAGTTGCATCCTTAGGGTATTTTTCGGACTTAACCCTTCACTGATCGACCTCGATGATCGGTGAGGACGTCATCGGGAAAAGAACGACCTTTCATCGGAACCCGATGATCGGTGGGGCCATCATCGGCCAATGAATGGCTTTTCATCGAGACTCCGATGATAGGTTGGGACAGCATCGGTTAATGAACTGCCTTTCATCGGGGCCTCAATGACCCGGCAACCGATTTCCGCCCAATCTCGAGTGGAAATTTTGGTCAAGTTCTAGTTAAGACTGGATCAGGTCATACTTGATGATTGATCCGGAAGTGACACGGTGACTGGATCAAATTTTGATCAGACATGTAACGCAAATTTAAATCAAGACTTGATCAAACTTTTCTGATCCGGTTTAACGGTTCCGGATTTGATCAAGTCAAATGTTTCTAAATCGGATGACTGGAATATCGAAAACAATAATAAATATTAACCATAACTCACTTAAAATAAAAGATAATTAATTTTTTTTATTATATCTTATCGCTCTTAATGAAGCCCGATTGTAATTAGCGATGAAAAAACCCTATTATTTTTGACAATGCTGGGGATCGAACCGAGGAACTTACGATTACTAAACCTACGCCCTAACCACTGGACTACCGCACTATTGTTTTTGAGTAGATTCTTTTTACCTACACAATCTGCAAGGGAGTGTTTGATGACTTTGAAATTATTGCATGTACATTCTGAGCAAGAAAACATATTCGGTTCAAATTTTATTTCATTTCATAAAAGATAATTATAATAATCATAACACAATGAACAGATGCAAGTTTGATGATTTTTTTAGACTCAAGATAATGCGCTCTTATGTTTGATACTTCATTATATATATTGCCCTTGCTTCCTATACATTTAAATAAAGATGTTTCGTCAATAGATTAACAATTGCTAGAAAAAAGAGGATTCTCAGAGAAGGGTAGATCAAATGAATATCAGATGAATCAGATCGGAACTTTGTGATTTTTTTTTATCGAGCTATTCAATTGAAAATCAAGTGAATTGAATCGGAAGGAGAACAAATTGTGTTGAGGCAGCTTGATCTCAGAGTGAGATCATGTTTATCTGACTTGCTGGGTCAAAACTTGGTCAGGACTTCATCAAGTGTCATCTGATCAGGCATGTTTGACCAGAACTTGATGTAAAGCCATTTGTAGTTTATAGGGTCCAATATACTGGCTCGAAAATTGATCAAGTTTTCATCAGGTGTCTTCTGATCAGGCCTGTCTGATCAGAACTTGATCTAAATTCGCTAGTAGTTTTTAGGATCCGAAACGTTGGATCAAACCTTGGTCAGGTTCTGATCAGATCTTACCTGATCAAGCGAACCGCACTGAAACGGAATCAAGTTCTGATCGGACTTCAAGTAGACCTGAACTAATTTCCACTCGGGATGCTCAGCCATTTTGTAAAAGTCGGCAAACCCTACTATATAGTCTAGTCCTTTCAGCCTTTGACCCTCAATTGATTCAGTTGCCGATGAAAATACACCAATAGATGCGTAAAAGCTCCCTGAACAATGTATCAAAATGCTTACGCACTGTTCAACCGGGAACATAAATTAATTGACTGGGAACTATCGATTTTTGTGTACTTAACGTCAGGAATGTCAACGGCGTTCATTGACCTCATCCAATTGTAAAGAAAAAATGTCGGCATCTAGAGCGACAATTCAACTACAAATCTATACGAAAAAAACAATGCCCTACTTTATATAATTATCATCTAAAAAAATACTAAAGTATCTTAACCTCATCAATTTGTTGCCATTTTACAGTCTACTCCTTTTTTGCGCGCGCACCTTAATCCAACACGCGCGTAGGCACAATAGATTTGAATGTACATTCTGTGTTGTCATGACTATTAATATTACGCGTCTACTGGTATATTTTCATGGGCAGCTGAATTAATTAAGGGTGGCAATGTTTTCTGCTAGCTTGATTAGACTACGCATGAGATTTGGAAGACATCGGCGCCGTTGAGAAGCATGAGTAATGCTTCAATGATCGGCAGATCATCGGCGCCGATCGTCGGTTGAATTGCTGTCGACCTCGGCCCACTACGTGGTTGTTTTGTACACTTTTACACGGGGAATTATCCAATATTTGCGGAAAGTAGCTTAATTGAACAGACATTAAAAATGCTCTATTTCCAAACTTAAACGACGTTATTGATGCTGTCACTATATTCATAAGATTCCCATTTGAGAAGCGACTGTGCGGCAGCATAAAAATCTTTAACCGCTTGCATATGAATTGGTAGAGTGTCTGATGAAACCCAAAAGGACTCAGAAGCCATGAATCAAATGAAAAAACAGGTTGCTGCTATACTCTTTTACCAGATGAAATATCGCGTACGAATTCCAAGAACCGGCTCCAGAAAAATGACACACTGATGCCGGAGAAGATTTGTGCGGGTTGTACAGCAAGCTTGCTACTCAGTCTGCCAACAATTCCAAAATTTCGAATTCGGAAATATCCAAGTATCGACAGTGTTCACTAATTGCAAACATTTCTTCTCTACCTTCAAAAAGATGAATATTCTTCTTTTTTTGCGAGTTATCCATATATTTAACGAAAGTACTATTTCTAGGTTGTACGAACTCAATATCATTTCCAATTTTTTCGGTAATCTTTACTGAGAATATTTTTTTTTGTTTTCTCCATAAATTAACTAAATAGATCCACGCGTTTATTCGAAAAATAGCAGTCAAATATCATGTCGATGCTGATGATAGGCTACGAAGCCGTTTTTATTGGAGACCCCGATGATTGGTGAGCAGATATTAGATTAAACTCAGGCCGTTAAGCAAAGCCGCGATGTTCAGCGAAAAAACATTGGCCCAATATTGAGTCTTTTGGAAGATCTCAATGTTGGGCGACCACATAATGGACCGATACTTAGCCATGTATATATATTGGCCTGTGAGTATCGGTAAATTCTGGATGGGAAACAGTTCAATATTCTAGACGAGAAAATGTCTAAGTGCTAATAAATAAGTTGTCAACTTGAATAATATCAATAAGAAAGGAATTGATTGCTGGGTTTCATGTTCCTTCCACTGACGAATTACTTTCACTCTTCTTCAATTCGACTGCATGATATAAATACACTCAATGTAATTTTTTTAGAAGAGTCTAATGGAACTAAAATTTCAGACCAGACTCCTGGTCTCTACGGGCTTTCCTCAATAGTTCATGCAGGGCAGGAATGATATAAATAAAAAATAAAGTAAATAAAATAAAATAAATAATGATCAATGGATTATAGAAAAATGCTAGTTTAATTTGGTCGAAGATGGAAAGTTTTGTTATAATCACAGGCAAATAGACATCGCCCTATTTTTATGTGGTACCACATGAACTGTTTCTGCTGACCAGACAATGGGTTGTACTAAAAGAGGATGTAGGAAACTTTGTTGGAGAAATTTTCCTACGAATGAAACTGTGAATTTATTCTGAAAAAAAAACCATGCACACCAATTGGTTTATCAAAATTGGCAGAACTGTTCCGGTTGAAAAGAGGAAAGACGAAAAGCAAGTGACATGGAGGTGTAGCAAATGAGAAAGAATTAAAAAGAAAATACTATCTACGAAGATATAAAGACAAGTGAAAATCTTGTAGCTTCTAACTCCTCAAAATTAATTGCTTTACAATAGGGGGATGGAGATTTTACTGGTGTGGAGTTGCCGTTTGAGCCAAAGGCTACAATTGGAAATTCCCAAAAGCATGGACAATAATTTTTCATAGTGTTTTTCAAGTTTTCTAGTTTGGAAAGTATGTAGCGGTACTACTATTTCCAAACGAGAAATTGTGAGAAATAGTAAGCAAATAAATTCTTATTGAACTAATACGACATGTTCCATTCTGAAAAAGATTAATAGTGTTATCACTATGACTGTGAATCGTTTTTATGTTGCTGACAGGATATGCAAAAAAATGGAATTTATGCACTGCATGGAAAATCATGTTAACTGACAATTACGGGAGTTACAATACTCTTGACGGATATCGCCATAACTTGAGGAATTTAAGTGACGGTGGCGTAATTTTTCACAGGCGATTGAAGTACAAATTACGAAACCATACTTCAACTATATTTCGCGGCGAAATTAGGGAGAAGATAGCGGCGAACAAAGCTTTTATAGAATGTTTCTGACTGTGAATGATTTCATGGAATAACTACCTGTTCAAAATGTAGGCTACTAATACATATTCAATTTTTTAATATTTTTTTTTTTAATGATCATCTTTAATATCGAGAAAATAAAAAAAGGTACTTCGGGAGTTTCAAAATAACTTTCCAAAAATGAGAAATGATAAATCTTGAGATTTGCATGGAAAAAATGGGTGAACTAAAATCTAGTTAGAGAAAAAAAGAGGGATATTTGGAGAAAATCGCCAAAGCCTCAAAACTAAAAATACTAGGAGAATAGACATTACTTCAATTGCCGAGAATAACTCTCTTAGCACATGTATTGAAATCAAAAGGCTTATTTTTAGAACATCTATCCAATTGTTGCAGACTAAAAATCAATAGATGTGGGTTATATGTAAATGATAAGAGCAATGCTAGAAAAGAACATCAATCAATAATGAAAATTACGAGGTGAAACTATTATCGCGTGATGTGAGTAAGGCGAATAAGTGCGAAGGAGTGTGAGTAGAGGTGGAATGAAAGAACTGGAGTCAAGTGGAGCGAGAACAAATATACTGGAATGTTCGTGTGTGTAAAGGGAAAAAGATGAAGGAACAAAAGAGATAGAAGTTGGTTGAGGGAGGGAGGCGTGAGAAAGTATCCTCGGGCTGTTCCGCGGCACTGGGCATCACAATCCGCAATTAAATCTTTACCCAACTACTGCCAGGTCCCATGAAACACGTTCGGCCTCTTCACCCCATCTTCCACCGTCTTTCCGTCGTCTTTTTAGCTCGTCCGTAATTTCCTCGTGAATCTCCCTCGATTCTCTTGAAAGTCTCTCGCCCAGTATATATAAATTGATCATTCAAATATCGTTTATCAAAGACCTATTCTTGAAACCATGAAAATAACACGACATTTTAATACTTGAATTGAGAAAGTAATTCGTATATACAGTGAAGTAAAGTATAAGTATAAGTTGAACACAATTTTTTTTAATGCACGGAATATAAAAACCAATAGACCAGTTCGTTTTGAAAATATTTTCAGTATGACTGAATTATTTAGAGTATGCTTAGAGTATGTTGCTCAAAATAAAAAGACGCAAACATTCTGAATATATTAGACTTTCCGTGCATAGCTTAAGTACATTCACAGCCCCCTGCCTGCCGAAAAGTCCTGCTAGGGGATGAGGAATGGGGCAGCAGTTATTGGGAATGGCTGATTTTAAAAGTAGAGCCTTTTACTAGTCGATTTTCAAGTGGATTCAGATTAAGTGACTGGATCTGATCAATCCACATTTTCGACCTAATATCCATTAACCCATTGGAGTCATCGTCTGATTTCATATTGCCGATAAACATCCCGGGGTCAAGGGTCTTGTGGGACTGAATGCATGTCAGATTTTGCGATCATGTACATGAATTTTTTCATTTCTTACATCAAGGATAATCGAAGTAATTTGAAATTCACAATCAAAGAAGGATGGAGTAGGATGCTAAACATTTTGACAAGAAATAATAATTTGAATTCTGGGCACATTCGCACACTGCAAAAGTTTATTAAGGACAGTGTGACATAACCGTGAAAAAGTCGTTCGACTTGATTGATCACGATCGCACCACGTTTTCTATCTCTCTGACCCTCTGTTTCTCTGTCTATGAAAAATCATTCTTTTAATTCTAGTATAAACTAAAGTTATTTTTAAAATACTACAAATATAATAAAAATGGTTCATTACAATGCATACCTTCCCGGCGCATACCCATCTTCAGGCATTTTTTGAGTCTGCAAAATTGGCACTGGTTGCGATGGTGTTGATCGATCGGACAGTTTCGATTCCCCCGACATGAGTATGTTAAGTTCCGCCTCACACTTCTTTTAAAGAAACTCTTGCATCCTGAAAAAAAAAATATATATATATACACAAAATGAAGATCATGAAAGGACTAATTAAGACTTCGTGGTGATTTCAATACATTTTACATTTTGGTATACAAGTACAACTTCATCTTGTATAAGTAAAGTGTTTTGATATACCTCCAGTTGAGGGAAAGATACATGTATCACGCACGAATCTGACACGCACATGATATTGAGAATAAATTCCAGTATGTTAGAAAAGTCAGCATTATGAGTGAGAATAACAAAAAAGTGGGGGCAGACGTAGAGCTTTAATGCGAAAGGGAAAGAATTATTTCCGTTTTAGCTGGAAGTGCCCCAAGAAATTGCAACCGTGATGACCGCCGCAGCAAATCGCTACACGCACGTAATTCAATCCCACGGTACTGTGAAAATAATCCAGCCCACCCACGTGAAATTAAACCATCGAAATAAATGCATTGCCTTAAAAACATGTCAAAACAATTCTGAGTATAATGAAACGTTGGTAAAAACCCGAATTTATTGAAGAACTACAATGCCAAGTGCAGCATTCCGGAACTTATCGTTTCGAAGCGTATTGCATACAGGATTTCTTATCATACTCAGAAAGCAAAGCTCTTATTTCAATTTAAGTAAGCTCACCATATATTTTTTACGTTCATTGAAATAAGTGTATTCATCAGGGAAATTAATGAAACGAGTAGTACTCACAGGCTGAATTCCCAACCGAGCCAGTGATGGGTCTTTATAGTAATAATAATAATGAAAAGAAAAACACACTAACGCTTAGCGTTCACTTCGCTCTTCTCGTAGCCTTTCATTCGATAAGTATAGCTAGTAAACCCTGACGTACTTGAAAATCAAGTTTATCTAAGTTTTATTGTTATTTCCTCTTTTATATGGTCTCGTCCCACTAGGGTATAATGAGATGTTCGCCTAGTTACACCTCTCGGTGTGGGACTACCGGCGTTAAGGACGCATGCAGAGAACTACTGTATCCATCGAGCCAGTATGACGCTGAACACAACAAAATCCCTGCATTACTGACCGGCTACATAACTGAGGTTTTCCATGGATTGCCTCAGTATAAGTCAAGTGAGTGCGGTAACCGAAGTCGGTCAATGGTATCGCGAAAACAGACGGAGAAGCATAACAGGAAAGACTTACAGCTATAAGACGAGAAGCGCCTTTAATACGGTAAATGGCAGTAGGAAATGAGAGACATAAGGATCCCGAGAATAAAAAAAAAAAATAAACATACGATAGTTTACCACTCCTTTTGCTACATATGACGGTTAAAACTCTATTCACGCATGAACAGCGGAACGCAGAAGTCCAAAAACCAAGTGTCGGTGACGTTGACGGTATGATAGTGTATTATGCAAATCTACTGGCCTTAGGAATACTTGGCTGTGAAATTAGGGTATTGATATTAAAGTTGTATGTCTTTACGTACTGCATTATGACCAAGTCTCACTTAATCTTGTAAAGACATGAATTGTTATCCATAACACACCACTTGATCGTGCACCATTATCATCGAAATGACGTTACGGTAGCTTTTTTTGCATATATAGTCGAATGCAGGAGGTTATCACTCTTGGTGCCCTTTGCCTACGCAGACATCATGATGCTGCCCTGCAGCAGACTCCTCTCTTAGTTAAGGAGGAGTATTGTTCCAGGGCAATTAGGAAATGTCTGTATCACTCACCTTATAAAAGTAAAGGTAAAATGTTAGTAATGAAAGTTAGTAGCTCATTTTCCAACTATCAGAGTCTTCGCGGTTGGGGTACTCTTTGTGAGGAGCATTAAAATTCTCGTGTGTCTGTGGAAAATGCGCTTTACAATAACATCTGATGAAGGGAAGCTGATTTCAGAGTTGACACAATTGAAAAGAAAAGTCGTCCAAGATTGTACTCAGAGTGTTCTTCTGTTTTATCTTGCTTCTATCGCTATAAGTTGCACTGCATTATGTTGCAATTTATCTAGCCCAAGGACGTAGTAATAGAAAGTATTAGGCAAGCCATATATCTTACATAGGTGCTTCAACCTCAAGCTCCCGTTTAACGTAGGCACGGTGGATTCGCGGACAGTTAGCATGAGTTTCAATTTAATGCAGGCAAAGAAACTTTTCGAGAGGTTCATTGCTTATGTCATTTGGACTACAATCATATTAAGGTGTTCCAAGGTCGACACACGACGTCTGGCTTAGTAACGCCCTTCCGAAGCTTTGATACTTCATCAGCCGACTTAACCAATAAGTGTCATGGGAAATTTGATCAAGCATTATAATGCGGATGAGAAAGCACTCTATCAATGTTAGCGGTACTCTTATAGAATAAATAGAACATATCTATTACTCTGTACTCATAGAGGTTCTGCCTATGGAGTCTGAATAAGAGGTATAAGATTTACTGGAACATCTCATTCACGCCCGTCCGATTAAATATTGTAGCAGAAATCAGTGTCATACTATTCGATCTTTACGACAAAACCATCGATGTCACTCCGTTTTTGACTCCAACTAAGAGTAATATATAAGAAGAGGAGAAATGGATCAAGTATCAACCATTTGTATTTAAGGGCTATTGAGTGAACTGGGAAATCGAATCTCGTTGCTTGTTCATATTATTTCGCTAGGAGAATTGAGACAAATTTTGAGATCAGCGTTCGAAATTACTCAGGCTATTATTATATAGCACCTGAGTAACAGCTGATCAACTCCAGAAGGGTACAATACTTACAGTCCTACAATCAATTTGGCAGCATGCTTGCCGTACGGTTTATTGTCTAATTAAGGTCGCGTTGGAGCCTTTTGATTGCGCAATGATCGCATTAACGGGAAACAATAATAATACCGGCAAGGATAACTAGCTTGTACTAAATACAGAGCACGCTCGTTCTTGGATGTCTTCGCATATTTGGGCAGCACGATTGTGAGGTATCCGATATGTCCTGAGAGTTCTTACGGCGTCAATGACATAATGTATAAACACTCTATTGCCTAGTACTAAATGTCACACCTTCATGTTGTAGGCTGCTGTGTTTGCGCTGAATAACTGTTTATTGCCAGGATGTTGATCAAGGTCTACTTAGTTAAGACCAAAGTATCATTCAATTGTTTGGATAAATATTATAGCAAAAAAGCCAATATCCAATGAAGGTGAATGAATTAAGTGGTGATGATAAGCGGGAAGCGAGAACAAGGATCGAATTGTTCGACTAGAATTTATGGAGGAACATAGTTGTTTTGAATTCATGCCCCCTTTCCACATGAAGTCTCCCTATTATACACAACGTATAAGCCAAACAGTTCACGCAATAATAATAACGCTATAGTGTCGTGGTTAGGGCATAGGATTAGTACTCGTAAGGTCCCGGTTCGATCCCCAGTGTCGGCAAAAATAATTAGGTTCTTTCAGCATTAATTATAGTAAGTATCCATTGATGTAGGTGACATAATCAGAAAGAATGATTAATGTTTTATTTTAAATTCATTACCATTACTAAACACCTTTAATTTCGGTTAGCAAGGATTAATTCGTTTTGTTTGATCAAACCCTGATTCGACACGCCTGATCAAATCCGGATCGAGTCAAGGCGTTTTATGCTAGATCAAGTCCTGATCAAGTTGTGGAATCAGTACCTGACCCAACATCAAGTCTCACTTGATTCGAACTTGATCCAGACCTGAGCTAATTCTCCACTCGGGTACCTCGCATGGGCATAAATCCGTTTTTCAAATCACCACCTTTGGTTCCATTTGATGAATATTCATAGAAACGATCGAGATACGCGGTAGCGCATAAGCCAAGTAAAAGTTTCGTCTCTATCGAACAAATAAGGCCGAGAGCTACGGTGTATCTATACACGTCACAACTACCCTTTCCACTATCTCCTAATAGTATTCAATCCATAAAATAGAAACGCCACAAGTTACATGAAATCTCTGCACAGTTGCATAATATAAATCGCCCTGAAACTTTTCATTGATATACATTTTCCCTCTCTTCGATTAATATTGGCAAAAGTACGCCCATGGCAACAGGCTCATTTGAATATTTTCCCGATTTCTATTACCTTTCGGGTACATTGAAGTCACTAAGTCCGCAGCAGCACAATCAAACCTAACCTGGGCCAAATTTGGCGTTGAGATGTTGCCATCAGTGTATCCAAACCGTTGAATTGTAACAGGGAAACAGAGGCGAGTGTTTTATTTCTTCCCTCGGATTTTATTTTTTGGAGCAATACTTGATGTTTATCAAGGAGTTTTTCAAATTGTTGAAACACATTGTGGACCATAGAAAAAAATCATGTAAATAATATACTTCAAATGAACTGCAAACGTGATGTGAGTGACAAGAATTTAGAAAACGTGAAAATAATTCTTCACTTATATTGAAAAAATCTATGAAATCTCTTCAAACGACAAAAACTGGTGTTTTTGTAAAAAAACTGAGCCTAGTAAAAGTTTCACTCAATTGATTCCGTAAAAAACTCTGTCCAACGACAGTATTTTTTTTTTTTAAGTCGAAATGAATTATACCTAGTTTAGATAATGGGGATTGACTGGTCAACTTTAAGTCGGGAAGAGTTCTCCTTTCATTTGAAAGAATATAAAAATGATGATTCCACGCCAAATCATGGAGATGCCAAGATATTTTGAAAACTAGAAGCGCACACAATGGATATTCTCATTTGGATGACCTCATATGTTGAAAAGATTCAAGAATAATAAAGGATTGTACTGAAATAAATGGCAAGTAGAAGCACTGACGAATACAAAATCTATAGGAAAAATTAGAGAATTCTAATCAACTCACTGATGACCTTGCTTGGAGGATTGCATCAAGCGACGATGACCTCAATTCTGTCATTTATAACTAACATTAGAATTATCTATGGATTTTTACAGACGGTACGGAAGAAAAATATGCTGTTTCATGTCGTTCATCTAGATGTAGCACAATGAATACAGAGAAAGTTCTAGAGATTTTATTTTGTTATATTGGTTTGTTCAAGAAAGCTATTTTTTGTTGTACATTATTTGTAATAATGAATTTTATCCATGCTTGGTGCCCCTAAGATAGGACTAATAGCAGATTTGCTCAATGGGAAGCAAACAAAAGATCACAACCTTTGAGTAAATTGCCGTTCCAGGCATAGCCCAGAGCAAGACGCGGGGGTTTTGACATTCTGTTTTCTTTCCAACACATAGTACAGCCTATTTTTCGCTTTAGCTGCAGAGTAAAATGCGATTATTGCATTCGGTATGAAATGCGACACTATGGTTATGCGACGGTAAGAGCGAAAGAAATTTTCCTGATATTTGGGCAAGGCCCTCAAATGGCTACTCAAGTAGAGGTCGGGTTCAAAATTAACCCAGCTCACGATCAGACCCTGAAAATTTCGGTAAGACGTGGTCGTTGAAAGGTAACCATTCAAAGTCCATATGAACCTTATTTTCATGTTATTATTCAGGCCGGATGATGAACTCGAAGCGGTACCTCTCTCCGTTCGAGCTCTCAGTATAAGGAGTAGTTTATTAAGCTTCGTATGTGAAATGATCGAATTCTCTGAAGGAGCCTACCGTCGTATTTGCCCCATTTCATTTTCCGGTTCAGTATCCTCGTCATCAAGTTCATAAAGCTCGTCCTCATCCATGTTAGCTTCCTCAACTTCAAAGTCATCACTGGATATTCCGGGCCACTCTTTTCATTCCCCACTTCTTCATCTTCATGATGAAAATTTCACGAATGCTCAAGTTTACTTGCCTTTCTCTCCTAATTAGGTGAAAAAAGGGTTGCTGTCTCGACGGGTATCGAATGACTGCCTAAGCTGACAATGATTCGTTACAATTAAGACGAAACTACATAGGGAAGTCGAACTTGTGAGATGCAAAAAGCTTATCAAATGAAGAAGAGGCAGATCCAAATCAGGATCCAAATCAGGATGCCTTATGAAAGCCTGGCAAGGGCATTGTCTGAGGAAATTACGGCTTTCGTCAAAGTGTATGCCATGTTCGCATCCTATGTGGACTTGATAGGTTGATAGAAAGGCATGCTCTGCAATGGACTGCCTTATTGGTCCTTTATCAGGTCCTCATATGACATCAAGCATGTTTGAGGAGTTCTCTACTCTGATCAAGATACGCGATAGCGTATCTGCCATGTTGACGTCACAGGCAGAGGTGACGTCACAGGCAGAGAGCTGTCGTGTATTATATTTCAGCTAACAACTCACCCCTAACCCCTGAAAAAAGCTTCAATTGCTTTTTTCCCCTTCAAACGCACGCTATTTTGCAAAAGCATTCTTAGATACATTATATAAATCGCGGTTGATCTTTCTGATGAGATTTTTACTTTTTTCACTTATTACATTATTACAATAATAACTCCATAGCAACCGATAAGAATTCACTTTTTCAAGAGTTTTATTTCGAGAGCGTTACTGATCCCTAGCGCTGTCTGGGTGGGCTCTTCTAGGGAATAAAACTAGTAAGTATAGGGGAAATAGTCTGCGATTACGGAATTCATCCGCACGGGTCCGTAGCGGTGGCGCATGAACTAGGATGGAGCCCGTGCTTGTAAGCCAATCAAAGAGCGTCAAGGCATTTAATATTTGTGACTTACCCTTTAACAATTGGAATCGACTGTTAATAATATAATGATTTGAATATTATAACCAAATTAAAAATTTTAGTTCAGTTAAAATTAATTATCTAAATAACCTAATATTTGGGAATTACTCTCTAACAATTTAAATCGATTGTTAACAATTTAATGACTTGAATCAATGATTTAGTGATTTGAATATAACAACCAAATCAAAAATTTTGGTTCAGTTAAAATTAATTAACTAAATAACCAAATATTTGTGAATTACTCTTGAACAATTGGAATTGATTGTTGATAATTTAATGATTTGAATATAACAACCAAATTAGAAATTTTAGTTCAGTTAAAATTAATTACCTAAATAACCTAATATTTGTGAATTACTATTTAACAATTGGAATCGATTGTTAATAATTTAATGATTTGAATATAACAACCAAATTAACAATTTTAGTTCAGTTAATTTTTCAATATTTAGAATTCGAACATTTTAATCATACATTAATGGACCAGATAATTTAATGTTTGTAAATGACCCTTTAACAATTGGAATCGAGTGTCAATATTTTAATTAAAATATTACCCCCAAATTTAAATTGTTTATGTAATATTTTTCAATAATCAACTTGAATGACTGAATAAAAACTAAAACATGAATATTTAAATTATATTTCGTTGAGGAAAATTACTATGATTAACTAACACATGTCAGAGAGGCTTAAAACAGGTACCAATACTTTTGATTGCATCATTTGTTTGTTAATTATTAACATAAAAAAAAAATCATAAAAAAATGTTGTGAACAAATGGCGCCAAGTCGACGCTAATTTAAACGCAAGATAGAAGCATGGGACAATAACTGCATGGATGAAATCACACAATTTAAAAAAAAATCATATAAATATTAAATTTAAAAAATTACAAAAAAAATTTGTGAAAAAATGGCGCCAATTTGACGTGAATCTGATCGCCTCCAGGACAGAAACATGGGACAATTACTGAATAGTTGAAATCACACAGTAGGCGAACTGATTATGATATAATCTTATTTTTTAAAAACCATGGAAATATTAAAAAGTGCCAAGTTTATGCTGACAGCGTCAACTAGGACAATTTTCCGCAGTTTTAGTTCCGATTGGAAAATCGATTATTGTTAATAAAGGCTTTTGTCATTCCGGCTGTAAGACAGTGTTTTACGGCTGCGTTGCTTTGCTTCGCGTCCACGAAACGCTGACTACGGCTGTTATGACAAAAAATAGTGGGGGTCATACGGCCAATTACGGCTGCATCGCTTTGCTTCGCGTCCACGAAACGCTGACTACGGCTGTTATGACAAAAAATAGTGGGCGTCATACGGCCAAAAAAAATTTGTCGACCAATATGATTGTTGCAAACGTCATCTTCGCTGGAAAAGTTTTTTTCGGCCTAATGACAAAATATACTGTTTCAAACCCCGTCCATAGGAAATTGATTCGGAAAAAAGTCAACTTGACGTGCCTAATTTTTCAATTCACTGAGTATCATTACATTGCCGGGAACATAGTAAGAAATTACAAGTATATTTTAGCATTTCCCTAGCAAGGCATAAATTCGTAAGTGGATTATTGATTGAATGCATCGATTGATAATTACGTAATTACTTCAGTCGTTACGGACATCTTATCATGTATAAGCACTACATCTCATTTTAAACTATTCACTGATGATCTTCGTCCCCCACTCTTTGCCGTTGTCTAATAATGTGAGTGTGCCACCATGCGTCGCGTATGAACGCGCCATCACCCTGACGGGTACCCACTCTCCTCATACCGATATGCTATTTGACGTTCATTGGTGAATAGGTTAAGTACACGTCAGGTACACGGAATCCAATTGTGATATAATAAGCTGAATGAAATCTCAATAGTTTTGGCGTTTTGTCAATTAGCGTGCGAACTCTAGCTTTGCCAATCATTCACTTCCTACGAAGGATGTTCATTATCGAACAGCCCGGCGCGCCTAGTTGACTTTTTTCCGAATCAATTTCGTATGGACGGGGTTTGAAACAGTATATTTGGTCATTAGGCCGAAAAAAACTTTTCTAGCGAAGATGACGTTTGCAACAATCATGTTGGTCGACAAATTTTTTTTGGCCGTATGACGCCCACTATTTTTCGTCATAACAGCCGTAGTCAGCGTTTCGTGGATGCGAAACAACGCGATGCAGCCGTAATTGGCCGTATGACCCCCACTATTTTTTGTCATAACAGCCGTAGTCAGCGTTTCGTGGACGCGAAGCAAAGTGACGCAGCCGTAAAACACTGTCTTACAGCCGGAATGACAAAAGCCTTTATTAACAATAATCGATTTGCCAATCGGAACTAAAACTGCGGAAAATTGTCTTAGTTGACGCTGTCAGCATAAACTTGGCATTTTTTAATATTTCCATGGATTTTAAAAAATAAGATTATATCATAATCAGTTCGCCTAGCGTGTGATTTCAACTATTCAGTAATTGTCCCACGTTTCTGTTCTGGAGGCGATCAGATTCACGTCAACTTGGCGCCATTTTTTCACAAAATTTTTTTGTGATTTGTTAAATTTATATAAATCGGCTATGAACCTTTGAAACTTTCTGACTTTTTTCTCCACCATTGTGGATGTGCAGTTTTTGTTATTAAACCGTGATGACACCATTTACTATAACTACTAATGTATTAGAAAAGTCGGGTAATAATTCAACATTACTCTGTATTCTCCCATTCCTGTGATAGGTATTAAAGATGATCCGCCGAGGATGAGCTATGGAAGGTGTTGTAAAGGGGAATCTATGTTTTTCCTGCAGGGAACCAATTCCTGAGCGACAAAATCAACCGTTTCAGATAAAAATTCGAACTAACAAATGAGACACTAACAGACGCTCAAAACTTCGATTTTTTGATGACTCTTTATCTTTTCTCAGAAGCAACGCTGGTGATCGACTTGATTTATCGCTCAAAAATGCTTCATTAGAGGTTCCACATATGTGTAAAACAAGATGAGATTTTTATAAATATTCTCTATATCATTTCGGAACTCTATAGAAACAAATTTCAGATTTTGAGCGGCCCTAGTCCATCAAATGCTATGGATTCATTCAACAATCCATATTTAACAGGGGCTCTTATGGGAAAATCGAAAAAATGCGAAAGAAAATAGAAAGAAGAGAGAGAGAGAAATAGAGAGAAGAGAAAATTTTTAATTGCACTACAAGCACTGTTTATTAATAATTGTCGAAAAAGTGGTGAAAAAACTAATTTCAGCGCCCGCAACTCGCAATGATAGCAACTTCGCAACCGAGTAGGGGGCAATAACTCAAATTCAAAAGAAGGAGGAGCCATCTGCTCTCCGTTGAAATAAATATAATATCTCCGTTGAAAAATCTTCCACTTCAGCTCGCTCGCGTATACCTCGCACGGGTAGAAATCTGTTTTTCAAATCACCACCTTTGGTTCCATTTAGTGATTTTTCATAGAAACGATCGAGATGCGCGGTAGCGTATAGGCCAAGTACAAGTTTCGTCTCTATCCAACAAATAAGGCCGAGAGCTACAGTGTATCTATACACGACACAACTACCCTTTCCACTACCTCCTAATCATATTCATTCCATAAAATACAAACGCTACAAGTTACATGAAATCTGCGCACAGTTACATAATATAAATAGCCCTCAAACTTTTCATTGATATACGTTTTCCCTCTTTTCGATTAATATTGGCAAAAATACGCCCATGGCAACGGGCTCTTTTCAATATTTTCCCGATTTCTATTATCTGTGGGTTACATTGAAGTCACCAAGTTGGCAGCAGTTCAATTCAACCTAACCTGGCCCAAATTTGACTTTGAAATGTTGCCATCAGTGAATCCAAACCGTTGCATTGTAACAGGGAAACCCCTCTGTTTCCCTGTTACAATGCAACGGTTTGAAAACAGAGGCGAGTGTTTTATTTCTTCCCTCTGATTTTATGTTTTGGAGTAATACTCGATGTTTCCCAAGCAGTTTTCCAAATTGTTGAACCACATTGTGTATTATGTAACAAAATCATGCAAATAATATACTTCAAATGAACTGCAAACGTGATATGAATGACAAGAATTTGGAAAACGTGAACATAATTCTTTACTTCTATTGAAAAAATCCCTGAAATCTCCCCACATGACAAAAACTGGTGTTTTTGTAAAAAAAACTGAGCCAAGTAAAATTTTTGTTCAATCGATTCCGTAAAAAACTTTTGTTTTGCCAAAATATCGCATTAGAGAAATTGAAAAACTCGGAAAATGTCAATGAAAACGCCAAGTAAAGTGATACGACTCGAAGGATTCAATAATGAAAATAAAAAAATCAGTAGAGGCAGGACCAACCTACTTGGCGCGGTTTTATTTACAGTATACAGTATTCAAAGTGACCGAAGATAATCTTTGGCTCTAACTCTAGTTCTTGGAAAAAATTGCGCCAAATAAGTTGGTCTTACCTCTACTGATTTTTTTTGTTTTCATTATTGAATCCTTTCAATCGAGTCGTATCACTTTTCTTGGCCTTTTCATTTAGATTTTCCGATTTTTTTTCAATTTCTAGGAATGCCATATTTTGGTAAAACACGAGTTTTTTAAGGAATCAATTGAGCGAAACTTTTACTTGACTCTGTTTGTCTACAAAAACACCAGTCTATGTAATTTTATAATTATGTTTAATGGATATGCAAGTCAATTATTGTATGATTAATAATTATTACAGCAACAATGATTCATTTCCAATAATGCGATTCATCTTTTCTTTGTCATAATCACCTAATAATGGATAATGTCAATTCTAAGCGTACAACAAGTTGGTTTTCATTACGATTAAGCCCCCATGGCGATACCCTTATGAATTTCTCGCTCCTTTCTCTTATGACGATTTATGTCTATTATGTGAAATGTCCTACCAATGAGAATGAAATTCAACGGGGGAAAGATAAACAGTAACAAGTCGAATCCACTAATAAATAAGTTTTCGAGGAAGATCGGATGAGAAAGGTACACGGAGAATAGAATGCACGAAAAATTACGTGACAGCTGCGTAAAGGTAGAGCGAAATTTCATTTCGATAAACATTACGGAACTCATCTCGATGTTCACATTGTTATGTTAATTTTTCATGCATTTCTTCCGTGTATAAGAGATAAAAAAATACTAAGAATACTTAATGGACATCTTTTGGTACAATCAGCCTATGCAAGAAGTTGGAATACTTATGCATAGAATATGCGTGAAACTACTTGATATCATGCTGTTAAACTGCGTAATATGCACATATTAATGGCTAGTGGATGAATTACTGATCAGAAACTGCAAATTAATTGCCCGATAAGTTAAGAATTTTCAAAACTGATCCAGCCACTTTACGTTCAAACTTAGCTCATTGGTATTAGAGCTATTGAATAAGTAATTGATCAGGCACTAGGAAGGCTTTCCTTAATAAGTTCAGTATTTCCGAGACCTGATCCGACCAGTATCCGTTGAACATTAGCGCAATACTCTACCGATTCCTGTGTTATTATGGACAATAAATATATTATGAAAAATAGTCGGGGCCGATTGTCCTGGGCAGCAACTGATTAGGTTCTTCCGAAAAATTGTTAATCAGGATGGCTTCCACTTGTAACGCCATTTAAAACCCTGAATAATACCTTATAAGTTCCTGATGAGTAACTTAGTAACGTTGGAGCCGGAGGTACTGATCAAATAGTGATCGGAATATTGCCTCCTGCAATGAGGCAATACTTCTGGTGCCTGATGGGGAACTGATCAAGTTTTAATCCAGTTCGTCGGCACAATACTCCGAGTAAAATCAGTTCAGGTTCTCATCTAATCAGTCAGAGCTTAGTTGGATCAGATAATTCCTTATGAGAACCTGATCAAGTTTTGATGCAGTCTTCGGGGTCCCGAAAATTACAGACTACATTAAGTATATGGGGAGAGAAGCGATGGTACCATTGTTCATCGAAATAAAATCTACTCCAATCAAGTGTATAATGCACTGTAGTCGAACTTTTTGCTTGTACATATGTATAGACCTATTAAACTTACAAGTAAATTATTTTGAAGAAGAAAACAGTCCTGTAACTTCGATTTACTTATTAGTACTATGTTACTATTTAAATCATTATTGAGCAATGGAATTGAATTTTAATCGAACAAAACTCTTAAAATATACGCGCACACCCGAGAATAATTAGAAAGTCAACGAATACCCCGATAGAGATCGTGTAGGCAAAATTAAGTTAGCTTGATAATAATATCACGATAGCCTGGTAGACTGGGCATAGGAGTGGTAATCGGAGGATCGCACTTGGAGCCCCAGCATCGGTAAAATAATAAGTGTTTTTCATCGGTAATAATGGTAGAGATTCATTAAGATAGATGGTTTTTGGGGAGAAAATTGAATTATATTTTGTTTCGCTACCGCAATGTCTCAAATTAAAAACAAACTCCGGAAGGAACACCAGGGGCGATGGAAGCAGATCACAACCTGCAGAAAATCCAAAGCCCTCATGCCAACCCTAAACAAGGAAAGGACAGGAAAATTACTCAACATGAAAAAAGAGGAACTGAGCACCACAATCAGGCTCCTCACTGGACATGGTAGGTTTAGGGCACACTGCAAAAACATAGGCATCGAAAGCGATGCCCGCTGCAGATTATGCTTTGAGGTAGACGAGGACAGCCTTTGTAGTTGTCCTGCACTGGCTACAACAAGGCTAAATTGCTGGGGAACCGCCTTCCCTAGCATCAGCTACATAGCGGACCTAGACGCCGGGAATCTACTAAAACTGGTGAGAAAAGCTGGCCTAGAATTATAGGGATCAGTAGGAAAACGGAGCCACAATAGCCCAGTAGGGGTTCGGTGGCAAGAGGGCAGCAAATGCCTATCCGTATTTTAACCTTAACTTTAACGTTAACTAATTATTATTATTCATTTCCATCATCCGGTTTGAATGATGTTGACCGATTCCTAACTCATCAAACATCAAGTTCGTAGGACCTATGCCTGATGGGAAACTTAACCGAATTTCCTCGGTCGAGAGAATGTCAGAAAAAAGTTGTTTAGCCGTCATTTAATTGATTTAGATAATTTGTTTTGAGTTATCCTAAAAAAAACCAATTTGTGAAAAAATTAAAAATAAAACAAATGGCTGGATGAAATCAATTTTTGTTAGCGACGATAGATAGGGCCTAATGAGACCTACATTCGAAAAAAAAATTCAATTAGGTAGAGATGAGGGTGAGCAATCAAAGAAAATGGATGAAAAAAAAATACCACATACATACGGACACGGTCTAAAAACTCCATTTTTCCACTGCTTGAATCATACTGAGCTGATATATATAACAGAAAAGGGGAAACTTAAATTTGGTCAATTACATAGCCTCCATTCGGAAGCAAAAAAACATTAATATGAATTATTTTATCAATTAATATGATATATTCGGAATTATATACGCAATATGATTTTCCTATAATTTACAATACCATTGTATAACATTTGTAATTTTAAATCAACGGTCTCATACCACAAATAGTCGATTCATAAAATTTCCCATAAAATAATCAGTTTTTTACCATTTATCAGAATTATTCACATAGCCACTAAGTTTAGAACTCATCGGAAAATATATAGAATCGATAATTCATTTCGAGCGAAATCAGTGGCGGCATTTCATAGCGTGCAATTTTTTCTTGTTTAAATTGTTTACTTCCGCCACCTTTTTTCTCAAATTTCCATTTTCAAAGCATCAGATAACAAAGGGGAAAATATAAAAAAATATCTGCTCTTGGAGGATGAAACTACAAAGATGTTCCCTGTTCGTTGACAGAAATGAGTTGAAGTGTACCGCAGTTATGGACAAAAAACCATAAAAACATTGAAAAATCCATCTCTGCAGTCGATTGTTCAAGAAGTCAGATAACGTTTGGGAAATAGATTTATACATCCTTTTCTCAGAGAAAAAATTGCCGTCAGTTTTCGAGGTGATCTGAGTCAACGACTTGTCGATTAACCATGGAATACCTCATACACATCTTGTAGATCCTTTTCCATGCTAGTCCTTATATTATTCTTGCCTATTGTCGCGTTTTGAACTCGGATAAACTTCGAAGAATATACCCTTACACACGCAGTTGTGAAGCTCAGAAGATACAGGGTATCTTGCGATCACTGAAACTTAGCAATAGCAAGTTAGACCAGTAAGTAAAACCATGGGTGACCGTTAGGAAAAATTTGGAAAAGCAGTCGAAAAAATATATCTTTAACCCATGGTCCGAGTTGTTCTTTTTTTTACAATCGTCTTACTTTAAGTGTACACTCGAAAAATGGATTGCCTTTGAACAGTTTTGAACTGAACTTTTGGTCAGTGCATTTTTTGAAAATCCCGAATAATACCTGTGGGAAGTAAATTTCGTGTTCTGGTAAAAAGTCCTTCATCTGACTGAAAAGTAACAAAAATACTTCCACAAAGTATACCTATTACTTCTCGACAGCATTTCTATGTACTTTTCAAAGATTTCTTGGGTACTTGTAAAAAGTATTTCTTTTAGAAGTACATTTTGTGCAATGACACATTAACACATATATATATAGAAATGAAACACGTGTTCCTATTAAGTGTACTGAATAAACCAGATTTCAAGTTCTAAAAACTCTTGAAGATTCATCAAAATCTTCTGTAATTGAAAATGGAATTATAGTACACATCTTTAAAATATATTTGAATTGAGGATGAAATATATTGAAGTCATATCTATATATTCATTGATGTATATTGTTTTATTCGCCATGGAAACATTTTTAAATTCGGTGTCTTTTATTAAAGTGCCTGTTACACTGCTGGACAAGTTAAATTGAGACGTCAAGTAGAAGAACTTGAAATTCTTAACAATTCTATATTGACAAAAAACTTAATGTTTTAAATAGTCCATATAGCACTGGAAAACCATGGAGATGTTGCCAATTTGGACGATAATTGCGCAGAATTTTCAATCTATTGAAAATGCAATTGTATTTGATGTTCAATGTTCATGATGAGCATAAAAATTCAGATGAATTTGTGGCTGAAATTTGACAGATTTTTCAACTATATCGATTATCGTTAAGTATTCTCATCACCGTCGATAAAATCACCATGAGCTGATGGTGAGTGTTAACTTAACGTTCACCACGTTCAATATTACATTGCAGAAACAAAAAAATTATAGAAAAATTCGAGTACCGCTACGACGGAGATTTCACAGTGGAATCTGTAAATTTTTATTATTTTCAATGAATGTGAAAAAGATCCTCGGAATTGGGTGAAATTTGATTTTTAACAATAGATTTGCTGTACGGCAGAAGAATGGTGCCATAATGTTCTATCGTTCGTTCGTGTCGAATGTGTAAAGTTCAAAGTCGTGTATAAAATAAATCTGAAATGCATGTACTCAGGCTAAGGATCTTTGAACGAATTCTTGAATTATTGATTAACCTTCAATTGTCAGGCAATCAGCCTGTATTTATGGTTTTCCTTACCGAAATCCGTCCTTGCGTTACTATTTGGATCGTAATAATTGAGTGGTGGTAATGACACTGTATCGTCCATTTTTTCTTGTTCTCCTCCAACACCGATACGACTTTGACAATATTCTGTTATGAGGTTTTTGCCTCAGTGCCATGCCATACTTACTCCCCTATGAAAGATAAAGGGAGAGAAGAGACCAGACATCTCGCAGTCCCGCCACCTAATAACTCTAATATAAGATCATATTGTATTACGATGTTGTAGATCTTTGCGAAGCACATTTCTTCATATTACTTTGTATATTTCCACCTTTCTCACCTCTTTTCAACTTTTTCACTGGAAACACAAAATTGTTCAAATTTTTGTTTTAATTTTAGATTTTGTTCAAGTTAACATACATACTACAGCATTGGTTACTAAGAACAGACGAATTATTGGTTGTACATTCATATGAAATTTCAAAGAGCTAATTATTAACGCTAACATCAACATAGAGAAAGATTTTTTTTTAATTATGTATCTGTTTGTAATGACGGAGGAAGATCTTGTTGAAAAAAATTTTACGGAATTTCTAAATTGAAAAACTGCGATAAGTCCACTTAAATCCTTTGAATTGTTTATGGATAAATTTGGCCGGAATCGATTATCCGCATGAGTTGTGAAATTCATTTATTTGTTGGTGTTCTGAAGGGCCAAACATATTGAAAAATAGATAACCATGGAGCCGATACTTGGACAATAGTTGGAGAATTTTATTAGACAGTAAAATAAAATTTGAATTGAAAGAGGTGACTTCCCCCTCCCAAATGAGGAGAATGATGATTCCGTAATACGTACGCGTGAAGCGTAGAAGTACTATGATGCGGTTCTACCATTGCACTGGCGCACATGCATCCTCTGTGACCAATTATCCCGCTAACGAACCTCTCTCATGGACTTCAAGTTGCTCATTTTTCCCTTTCCGAGTTCTAACATACTATCCTCCAACTTATTCCAAGGAACACCAATGCACTAATTAACTATAACAACGCTGTTACTTTAATGCGACGGAGTCAAAAAGACTACTGACCATAGCAACATCAGTGTGTACTTCCTTTATGCTAGAAAAAAACTTTACTCACAACAAAAATGTTTTTCATATTATCGTGATATTCTGACAAATTCTATAAACTTATACCTAAAATGAAGATACTAATACCTCTTCAATCACACTCTCTGGAAATGAATTACTTTGGTCCAGTCCAAAAACTCCTTTTGCAATGTATATTTAACAGAAAAATTTCATTCCAGTAACTTCAGTACAGTAAAATTGGAATTTCCCCAGGTAGGAAAATATCAATGAGACAAGCCTGGTCCAAGATGAGCGGCCAGGCCTCAAAGCTTGGGGCCCAATACTCAGCAAGCTTCGTGCCAGGCTCGGTCGAAGCCTAGGATGATATCATGGTGCCAGGCCTGGCCCCGAAACTCGACCGGATTTTTGCGGAATTTCATATTTAATTAGTTGAATTAATTATCTATGACAGATCGAAACAGAGAGGATCAAATGTGCCCATAAGCTTATACGACGAGATCTGGATTCAGTAGAATAAAAATAATAATGATCGATCGTGGCTTTAGATCGGCAAAACAATGGAGGCGTGGCTAGTAGTTATTATTGAGAATTATACATAAAAAAATAGTGGATCTTACGATCATTTGCACACTAGTTATACCTTAATTCATAAATCTTATACCAATGCTTGAAAAAACCGATGTTGTTAATTTAAAAAGTTAACTTTTTGAACTCGAAAACCTTCACACACTAAACCAATGACCTACCCACTAGATTATCGCACGATTTGTATTATTAGAAATGAAAATCCTCCATAGGAAATTCACTGACTATTTGAATAAAATTATACCATTAATTATTATTATTATTATTATTATTATTATTATTATTATTATTATTATTATTATTATTATTATTATTATTATTATTAT